>NC_069505.1:320094918-320329918 GCF_027579735.1 Bombina bombina
ACTAAACTGTAACTTTTGTTCGTACCACACATCTAATTATAAAGTGTCCACTCCATAAGTCATTCTTCTGTGTGCGGTTGTAGGTTATCCATATCCATATGGTTTAAGAAAATTAAACAATCAATAAAAATAATAACAGTGATTAAACATATCTTTGACGGATTCAAAGTATTAATACTCTCTCGTTAAAAATTGGTTGGAGCGCTAGTACAAAACTATTTCCTTCCATTCAATGAGTTATACTTATTGGGGTATCTCCTTTTCTTTAGAATTTCCTATTTTATCAAACCATGAACATTTAATTTGACTTTATTGTTCGAGTTAATATCGTAGCTCTTTAACTGATAAAGATGTCAAACAATGTCTTTTTTTCACCTAAAAATACATTTTCTATTGTATTATACACAAAAGCACAACCTTATGTCTAATGATGTGATAAATAGTCTCCTGTCTTTTTAATCGCATCCATTTATTTTTAAGTATCCATTGTTTATTTAATATGACTCATATAATCTCAGGAAA
This sequence comes from Bombina bombina, assembly GCF_027579735.1. Lineage (NCBI taxonomy): Eukaryota > Metazoa > Chordata > Amphibia > Anura > Bombinatoridae > Bombina > Bombina bombina. Next base: position 320,095,441 of record NC_069505.1, read on the forward strand.
GTAAAATAATGAATACAAAAGAAAGTTCCAAAATAAATTCACAAAAAAAGGAAATCACAGATGCTGAAACATCAAAGTATGGAATGTTTGTTTTCCAGCTTTTAAAATGACTTTTCATATATCACAAGTGTTTAAATGTGCATTGCAGATGCCAGGCAGTAATGAAGTGTTTGGGACTTTGGAATGACAGTAATTCTAAAAGTATTTGGTATTTGCAACGCTTCATTTAACCCCATGTAAACCAGCTTACTGATGAGCAAGCATAGTTGAGGAAAGCAGCATTTTTAGTTTATTTTTTTAGCTTAACCCCTTGCTGACAAAGCAGTCCTCAGAGCATTGCCCTGGATATAAACACAGTAATTAAATGTATTTATGGCCAAGCTTCTGAAATGAGTCGCTAAGTTTATTGAGCAGCCAAGAAATGACATGTGTATCCGATTAGTAAACCCAGATCCTCAGCTCTGATTTGCAGTTGTTTATAGAGAAACATTCCCTAGTGTAGATCTAAAGGACTTTCAAGACCTGCCCTGGGGGAGAGATAGGAGGTTGGTGAATGGTTCCTTTAGGACAGAGGGCCCCCCTCTCTCCACGTGAGATTCAGTAAGGTCATTTTTACCTGACATGGAAAACTTTCTCTGAATATAATAACAGAGGTGCATACAGGTTAATTTAAAGAGACAGTCTACAATAGAATTTTTATTGTTTTAAAAGCTAGATAATCCCTTTATTATTACTCATTCCCCAGTTTTGCATAACCAGCACAGTTATATTTATATACTTTTTACCTCTGTGATGACCTTGTATCTAAGCATCTTCTGACAGCCCCCTGATCACATGACATTTTATTTATTATCTATTGACTTGCATTTTAGTGCTGTGTTGGGCTAACTCTTAAATAACTTCTCGGGTGTGAGCACAATGTTTATCTATATGGCCCACATGAACTAGCAGTCTCCTGTTGTGAAAAGCAAATAAAAAAAAAAGCATGTGATTAAGAGGCTGTCTGTAGAGCCTTTCAAACAGGCAGAAATTCTAGGCATGATGGGGGCGGTGCCAGCCGGGCATGACTGGGGCGGGGCCGGATGTGACTGGGGCGGGGCTGGGCAGACATTACGGGGGCGGGCCGGGCAGGAGCAGCCATGACCGTGAGAGAGAGCAACAGAGAGGGGGGGTGGAGAAAAGGAGAGGTGGGAGAGAGAGCAAAAGAGAGGAGAGAGAGAGCAAAAGGGAAGGGAGAAAGAGCAAAAGGGAAGGGAAGGAGAGCAAAAGAGGGGGGGGGGAGAGAGCGCAAAAGAGAGGGGGGAGAGAGAGCGCAAAAGAGAGGGGGAGAGAGAGAGCTCAAAAGAGAGGGGGAGAGAGACAGCTCAAAAGAGAGGGGGGAGAGAGAGAGCACAAAAGAGAGGGATAGAGAGAGAGTACAAAAGAGGGGGGAGAGAGAGAGCGAGCAAAAGAGGGGGGAAGAGAGAGAGCAAAAGAGGGGGGATAGAGAGAGCAAAAAAAAGGGGGGAGAAAAAGAGAGCAAAAGAGGGGGGAGAGAGAGCGCAAAAGAGAGGGGGAGAGAGAGAGCGCAAAAGAGAGGGGAGAGAGAGCACAAAAGACAGAGGGAGAGAACGTAAAAGAGAGGGGGCAAGAGAGAGAGAGCAAAAGAGAGGGGGAGAGAAAGCAAGATGAGGAGACGGGGGGAGAGAGAGAGCGAAAGAGAGGGTGTGAGAGAGAGAGCAAAAGAGAGGGGGGAGAGAGAGAGTGTGAAAGAGAGGGGGGAGAGAGAGCGAAAGAGAGGGGGGGAGAGAGAGAGTGTGAAAGAGAGGGGGGAGAAAGAGCGAAAGAGAGGGGAGAGAAAGAGCGAAAGAGAGGGGGGAGAGAGAGAGCGAAAGAGAGGGGGGAGAGAGAGTGAAAGAGAGGGGAGAGAGAGAGCGAAAGAGAGGGGGGAGAGAGAGTGAAAGAGAGGGGGGAGAGAGAGTGAAAGAGAGGGGGGAGAGAGAGTGAAAGAGAGGGGGGAGAGAGAGTGAAATAGAGGGGGGAGAGAGAGAGTAAAAGAGAGGGGGAGAGAGAGCGCGAAAGAGAGGGGGAGAGAGCGAAAGAGAGGGGGGAGAGAGAGAGCAAAAGAGAGGGGGAGAGCGAGAGCAAAAGAGAGGGGGGAGAGAGAGCGAAAGAGAGGGGGAGAGAGAGAGCGAAAGAGAGGGGGGAGAGAGAGAGAAAAAGATAGGGGGGAGAGAGAGCAAAAGAGAGGGGGAGAGAGAGCAAGGGATGGGACCGCTGTACTGCAAAAAATTAGGACTAGTAAAGTATATAATATAACAATGTTGGTTGTGTAAAGCTGGGGAATGGGTTGTAAAGACGTTATCTCTCTTTTTAAACAATAAAAAATATATTGTAGACTGTCCCTTTAAACATTCATGATTCAGACAGGGGTCCCCATTTATTAAATGCAGAATGGACAAAGTCAGCTATTGGAACATCTTCTGCCCAGCATTGCGGCGAGCAGGCAGCATCCACTGCCTTATTTAACATTGCACAAGCAATTGATTATGCAGCCTCTGAGCAGACAGACGTTTCATCCAGGTGAATGGTTTCTCCACCCCGAGATGTTTGCAGAGATCTGCAGCAGATGAGGGATGCTGGAAATAGATCTCATGGCATCCAGACTCAATTGCAAGCTACCCAGATACGGGTCACGATCCAGGGATCCCCAGTTGGAATTGATAGACTCCTTGGCAGTACCCTGGGACTTCAACCTAATCTACATATTTCCACATCAAGCAGGAGCAAGCTTCGGCTATTCTGATTGCTCCATCGTGACCGCGGAGGACGTGGTTTGCGGATCTAGTGGCAATGTCGTCATATCCGCCGTGGAAGTTACCTTGTCGCAAGGATCTGCTAGTTCAAGGTCCTTTTCTACATCAAAATTTTGATTCTCTGAGGCTGACTGCGTGGAGTTTGAACGCCTAGTCTTAGCCAAAAGAGGTTTTTCGGAGAGGAAGCCGGTCACTAGATGCATCTACCATAAGCTGTCCTGGTGTGAGGAAGGAGGATACCCATGGCACAAGGTCAAAGTATCCAGAATTTTTGCCTTTTTTTCCAGGATAATCTGAATAAGGGGACAGATCTTGGCTTTATCGGTACTGTTGCATAAGAAGCTTGCAGAGCTTCCTGACATTCAGTCTCTGGTTAGGATTAGACCGGTCTTCAGAAATCCGGCTCCTCCCTGGAGCTTAAACTTGGTGCTTAGGGTTTTGCAGAGGGCAACGTTTGAGCCTATGCATGCCCTGGACATTAAGATTCTCTCATGGAAGGTCCTGTTGTTATTGGCTATTGCATTGGCACGCAGATTCTCTGAGTTGGTGGCCTTACAGTTTGAGCCTCCTTACTTAGTTTTTCATGCTGACAAAGCCATTCTGTGAACCGGTTTGGGATTTCTTCCCAAGGTAGTGTCGAGTCGTAGCATTAACCAGGAAATAGTGTTTCCTTCCTTGTGTCCTAACCCTTCCTCATCAAAGGAGAGGTTACTTCATAATCTGGATGTGGTTTGGGCCTTGAAGTTTTATCTTCAAGCCACAAAGGAGTTCAGACAGAAGGCGCAGGGGGCAGAGGGCCTCTGCAACTTCTCTATCTTTTTGGTTGAGGAGTATGATCCGTCTGGCTTATAATCAGAGGATTACGGCTCATTCGACTAGAGCTGTGGCCTCTTCTTGGGCCTTTAAGAATGAGGCTTCTATGGAGCAGATTTGTAAGGCGGCCAAATTTGACGTTTTTGCTTCGGCGGAAGCAGCTTTTGGGCGAAAGGTTCTGCAGGCTGTGATGCCCTCAGTATAGGGTCCGCCTCCTTTACCCTCACGTTTTCTTAATTCATTGTGCTCTAGAGTTTGGGTATTTGTTCCCACAAGTGATGAATGAAGCAGTGGACTCTCCTTTAGATGGAAATCATAAATTATGCTTACCCTGTATGTCGCTGGTCGTTAATGGTTTTACAGGTCATAGTAGCGTGGGTCTCACCGCAAGCGGCAGGAGAGCGCTATTTTATGATGACAGCCGCTGGAAGGGAGGTCATAATAACGCAGTCCTGACACTCGTGGCGAGACCCGCGCTACTATGACCTGTAAAACCCTTAAAGATTAGCGACATACAGGGTACGTCGTGGTCGTTAAGGAGTTAGAGTTTACAATCCCCATTCAAAGGGAAATTACAGACAAAATTGGAATCCACATGGATGCATTTCAGTTTTGAATAGAAGCATTTTTGTAATTTACATGTGTTGGCAAAAATGCTTCTAATAAAAGCTCCTATTATCATTTTTTCTTTGTTCTCTTGGTATCTTTATTTGAAAAAGCAAAAAGGTAAGCTTAGGAGCCGGATCATTTTTGGTTCAGCACCTGGGTAACGCTTGCTGATTGGTGGCCTAAATGTATCTACCAATCAGCAAGCTCCCCCAGGTGCTGAATCACAAATGGACTGGCTCCTATGCTTACATTCTTGCTTTTTCAAATAAAGATACCAAGAGAAAGAAGAAAAAATTATAATAGGAGTAAATTACAAAGTTGCTTAAAATTGCATGCTCTATCTGAATCATGAAAGTTTAATTTTGACTAGACTATCCCTTTAAGTATGCGCTGTGTACCAGCATTTAAAAGACAGCACTTACTCAGAGAGTCTAAGGCACTTGTACCATATGGTAATGACTCCATTTGTTAATTGCTGACATGTTTCAAGCCCCACTGGCGCTCTGAGCATCTGCAGTATTTAAAATGCTGGTGCACTGAGAATATCTAGCTATGCTTCACATGCACGTGCAGAGAAAAATATTAACACTAAAACAGTCATAACTTTAACTAGAAACATTTTTGCCAATACATGTATATTTAAAAAAATGTTTCTATTTAAAGATGTAATTTATGTGCATTTAAATTTTAACCGGAATGTCCCTTTACAAATACCAGCCATGTCTGTAAAATACTGTCTGGGTGGCACTGGCAACCCTAACAGATGCCCAATCTGAGTTTCTCCAGATTTATTATAGATTATTGCCACTGCAGATTGCATTAGTGGAAGGTTTCATCCAACATTTTCTGTCCCTTTAACCTTTCATACAAAATTGATATTATTCACATTATACTAGGGTATTTTTTCAAGTGCTAAATTCATAGACCAAAGCCTATTTCTGCATTCAGGAAGCTCAGATGTGAAAGACTGTGTGAGGCCTGACCTCATCTGAACGATCTACTTCAACTTGCATTTAATTATTCACAGTCCACAATAAAGGCCTCGCCACGCTGTGCAGATTCAGTGCTGAGAATAGTTTAGCGACGCAGTACAGTTAATTGCTGCTGCACTGTTCATCTGAAATGAATTAGACTTTATATAACATAGACAGCGAGAGAGAATGGAGATCTCAAGGGGAAGAAAGTGCGAGAGATCACTGCATTTGTTTATTCATCTTTTAGGAGACAGATGTTATTTAAAGGGTAAAATTAGAATTGTATTTTTTCACTATTGTTTGCATAGAAGTGATAGTAAAGAATACAGTTTGCAAGCAAAGCATTCTATGTATTGAAATGATTTAGTGCTATACTGTTTTTACTATAAAGAGTTGTACACCATTTAAATACATTTATACATTATATTGTGCCAGGTCTTATTCTGCCATCCCCTGCACTTTCTATAGAATACAAAAAATAGCAGCACTTGTCCAAATCTTAAAGGCATGACTAAGGGCTAAAACCTTGCGATTTTTGGTTTCTCTGTACTCAATAAACCTACCCTTCAAGATTTGGACAAGTGCTGCTGCTTTTTGTATTTTTTGGATTGTCTGGAGTGTCTCCCTCCTGGCAGCTTGCACTGTCTCTAGCTGATGTGCTGAACTCTGGTGTTTGGTATTTGGACTATGTAAAAAGTCCCTTTTCTAATATTGGGTCAGTGACTAAAATCAGTGTCAGGCTTTTCCTTATAATCCATTTACCTTATTTAAAGAATGATACTTGCACCAGTCTTATAACAAGGATACATTTATTAAAAGACAAATCTATACATGAGTGGTGAGAGAAGCGTCTTAAGGCTCTCTTCCTCTAGTCTATCTACACTATAGACGAATGCCTGTGGGTGTGTGCATGCAAAGAAAGATGAAGTCTGTTTCTATTACCTTTGGTGTTATTTTGCCCTTCCTCTCTGTCTGTTCTTTACACAGCATATTTAAAACAATATAGCCCCACCTTGAAGATTGTGTTAACCAATCAAATGCTTAATTTATGTCCAGTTGATAAATGACCAGTCAACACAGTAGATTTGCATAATCAACAATTGCAAGATAACAAGACAATGCAATAGCACTTAATCTGAACTTCAAATGAGTAGTAGATTTTTTTTTTGACAATTTTTAAAAGTTATGTCTTTTTTCCACTCCCCCTGTACCATGTGACAGCCATCAGCCAATAACAAATGCATACACGTACCATGTGACAGCCATTCTTGCACATGCTCAGTAGAAGCTGGTGACTCAATAAGTTTAAAAATAAAAAGACTGTGCACATTTAGTTAATGAAAGTAAATTGGAATATTGTTTAAAATTGCATGCTCTATCTGAATAATGAAAGTTTAATTTTGATTGAGTGTCTCTTTAAATGTCCAGTTGATAAATCCCAGCAAAAGTAGCCAGCTCCCGTAGGTGTCACCCTTGTCCAATAAAACACCTTTGACAGGACTCCAGTGCATAAGCTGTTAGCCTTCTTTGATGTTGGACAACACATTTGACAGGACTCCAGGGCATAAGCTGTTAGCCACCTTTGATGTTGGACAATGCTGTTTATGACCCTTTTATAAGAACATGGGCTATATAAATCCTTTGAAGTTCCAGGAATGATATGAAGTTATGGTACTGACCCTCCCAAGGACTTCATAAGCCTTTAGTTCTATAATAAGGACATACTTGGAAGTTCTGTTCAGAGAATACTATCTATTGTTAGTTTCACGTGTCCCAAGAAACTGGTTTATACCTTCTCTAGTAAGTTTCACTTGTCCCAAGAAACTGGTTTATATCTTCTCTAGTAAGTTTCACTTGTCCCAAGAAACTGGTTTAGATATTAAGTCTGAATTCAGCAAGAAATTGTAATTCAAAATTATACTTATTACAGACTACATTTTCTATAGAGTAGTGGCATATAGAGCAATACTTTCCAATTGACTTTTATCATCAAATGTGCTTTGTTCTCTTGGTATATATATTTTTAAAGCTAAACCTACAGTAAGGGAAAAAAATATCTGATACCCTGCTGATTTTGTACATTTGCCCACTGACAAAGAAATAATCAGTCTATAATTTTAATGGTAGGTTTATTTAAATATTGAGAGACAAAATAACAACAACAAAATCCAGAAAAACGCATTTCAAAAAAAGTTATAAATTGATTTGCATTTTAAAGGGACACTAAACCCAAATTTTTTTTTCTTTCATGATTCAGATAGAGCATGCAATTTTAAGCAACTTTCTAATTTACTCCTATTATCAAATTTTCTTTGTTCTCTTGCTATCTTTATTTGAAAAAGCAGGAATGTGATGCATAGGAGCCGGCCTATTTTATCTAGGTTATGCTTGCTTATTGGTGGGTAAATGTAATCCTCCAATAAGCAAGCGCTATCCATGGTGCTGAACCTAAAATGGGTTGGCTGCTAAGATTTACATTCCTGCTTTTAAAATAAAGATAGCAAGAGAACTAAGAAAATGGATAATAGGAGTAAATTAGAAAGTTGCTTAAAATGTCATGCTATATCTGAATCATGAAAGAAAAAATGTGGGTTCAGTGTCCCTTTAATGAGTGAAATAAGTATTTGAACCCCTATCAATCAGCAAGATTTCAGGCTCCCAGGTGTCTTTTATACAGGTAACGAGCTGAGATAAGGAGCACTCTCTTAAAGGGAGTGCTTCTAATCTCAGCTTGTTACCTGTATAAAAGACACCTGTCCACAGAAAAAATCAATCAATCAGATTCCAAACTCTCCACCATGGCCAAGACCAAAGAGCTGTCCAAGGATGTCAGGGACAAGATTGTAGACCTACACAAGGCTTGAATGTGCTAAAAGACCAACGCCAAGCGGCTTGGTGAGAAGGTGACAACAGTTGGTGCAATTATTTGCAAATGGAAGAAACACAAAATAACTTCAATCTCCCTCGGTCTGGGGCTCCATGCAAGATCTTACCTTGTGGAGTTTCAATGATCATGAGAACGGTGAGGAATTAGCCCAGAACTACACGGGAGGATCTTGTCAATGATCTAAAGGCAGCTGGGACCATAGTCACCAAGTAAACAATTGGTAACACACTACACCGTGAAGGACTGAAATCTTGCAGTGCCCGCAAGGTCTCCCTGCTCAAGAAAGCACATGTACAGGCCAATGAACATCTGAATGATTCTGAGAAGAACTGGGTGAAAGTGTTGTGGTCAGATGAGACCAAAATCAACCTTTTTGGCATAAACTCAACTCGCCGTGTTTGGAGGAGGAGGAATGCTGCCTATTACCCCAAGAACACCATACCCACTATCAAACATGGAGGCGGAAACATTATGCTTTGGGGTGTTTTTCTGCTAAGGGGACAGGACAACTTCACTGCATCAAAGAGATGATAGAAGGGGCCATATACCATCAAATCTTGGGTGAGAACCTCCTTCCCTCAGCCAGGGCATTGAAAATGGGTCGTGGATGGGTAATTCCAGCATGACAATGACCCAAAACACATGGCCAAGGCAACAAAGGAGTGGCTCAAGAAGAAGCACATTAAGGTCCTGGAGTGGCCTAGCCAGTCTCCAGACATTAATCCCATAGAAAATCTGTGGAGGGAGCTAAAGGTTCGACTTGCCAAACATCAGCCTTGAAACCTTAAAGGGATACTAAACCCAATTTTTTTCTTTCATGATTCAGATAGAGCATGCAATTTTAAGCAACTTTCTTATTTACTCCTATCATCAATTTTTCTTCGTTCTCTTGCTATCTTTATTTGAAAAAGAAGGCATCTAAGCTAAGGAGCCAGACAATTTTTTTGCTCAGAACACGGGACAGCACTTGTTTATTGGTGGGTGCATTTAGCCACCAATCAGCAAGCACAACCCAGGTTGTGAACCAAAAATGGGCCAGCTTCTAAACTTACATTCTTGCTTTTCAAATAAAGATAGCAAGAGAATGAAGAAAATTTGATAATAGGAGTAAATGAGAAAGTTGCTTAAAATTGCATGCTCTATCTGAATCGTTAAAGAAAAAATGTGGGAATGTGGGTTTAGTGTGCCTTTAATGACTTGGAGAGGATCTGCAAAGAGAAGTGGGACAAAATCCCTCCTGAGATGTGTGCAAACCTGGTGACCAACTACAAGAAACGTCTGACCTCTGTGATTGCCAACAAGGGTTTTGCCACCAAGTACCAAGTCATGCTTTGCAAAGGGGTCAAATACTTATTTCACTCATTAAAATGCAAATTAATTTATAACTTTTTTAGAATGTGTTTTTCTGGAATTTATGTTGTTATTCTGTCTCTCACTGTTCAAATAAACCTACCATTTAAATTATAGACTGATCATCTCTTTGTCTGTGGTCAAACATACAAAATCAGCAGGGGATCAAATCATTTTTTCCCTCACTGTAGATAAGCTTATATACTAATTTCTAAGCCATATAAATGCCGCCTCTTATCTCAGTGAATTTTGACAGTTTTTCACAGACATCGCTAGTTCATGTGTGTCATATAGATAACATTGTGCTTACTCCTGTGCCGTGGTTTAGGAGTCATCTCTGATTGGCTAAAATTCAAGTCTGTGAAAAGCACTGAAATAACACCACTGCATTCATCATTGCTGTTGTTGCAGTGGTAGAATTTATGGCAACATAATTTCTGTGGGAAAAATACATCCAATGCCATAATGTTGTGTCAATATTAGTTTGGTGTCAACCAGCGACATCATCAATTATGGACAAGAACTCAAACAGCAGGGTACGTATGCTGCTCTTTTTATAGTGATTTGCTTTAGAAATGATTGCTTTCTTTGTCTTATTTTCTCTTAGCTGTATGATCCAAATTTTGTTCAAGATACAGAAAGTTTTTTTTTTTTTCCTCAATGAACTTTATAAGTTGTTTATGAAACTGTTGATAAGAAAACATAGAAGATAATACCTGTATTTACAAAATTATTATTTTTTTTTTTATATCCAGACCATGTGAAAGACTTTTAATTTGTGCAATATAGTAGAATTGGTCAGACTCTGCGCTTGAGGAAGAAAACTGCACTTCATGTGCTTAGGACCTGCAAAAATAATGAGGAACTGCCCAGAGTAACAACCAACACTCACATCTCTACAGGTTTATAAGAAGATACAAGTGTGATTGAATAGTTAGGAGACCATAACTAACCAAAGGAAAGGTGAAATATTTCTTACAGTGAGGCTTCTGTTATGTAGGGCCTTGCGTAATCAAGCCTATGGTTGAAGTGTCTCTACTCATCTCCATAGTAGTACAGTAGTACAGTTACAATGAGGCTTACTGTTATTTAGTGCCTTATGTGCTCAAACCTAGGGTTGAAGTGTCTCTACTCATCTCCAGAGTAGTACAGTGAGGCTTACTGTTATTTAGGACCTTATGTGCTCAAGCCTAGGATTGAAGTGTCTCTACTCCTCTCCAGAGTAGTACAGTGAGGCTTACTGTTATTTAGGACCTTATGTGCTCAAGCCTAGGATTGAAGTGTCTCTACTCCTCTCCAGAGTAGTACAGTGAGGCTTACTGTTATTTAGGGCCTTATGTGCTCAAGCCTGGGGTTGAAGTGTCTCTACTCATCTCCAGAGTAGTACAGTGAGGCTTCTGTTATTTAGGGATGTGTGTGCTCAAGCCTAAGATTGAAGTGTCTCTACTCAGCTCCAGAGTAGTACAGAAGTACAGTGAGGCTTCTGTTATGTAGGGCCTTGCGTACTCAAGCCGATGGTTGAAGTGTCTCTATTTAGCTCCAGAGTAGTACTGTAGTACAGTTACAGTGAGGCTTCTGTTATTTAGGGCCTTGTGTGCTCAAGCCTATAGTTGAAGCGTCTCTACTCAGCTCCAGAGTAGTACAGTAAAGCTTCTGTTGTTTAGGGCCTTGTGTGCTCAAGCCTTTGGTTGATTCTCTACTTAGCTCCAGAGTAGTACATTAGTACAGTGAGGCTTCTGTTATTTAGCGCCTTGTGTGCTCAAGCCTATGGTTGAAGTGTCTCAACTCAGCTCCAGAGTAGTAAAGTAGTACAGTGAGGCTTTGGTTATTTAGCGCCTTGTGTGCTGAAGCCTATGGCTGAAGTGTTTATACTCGGCTCCAGATTAGTAGAGTAGTACAGTGAGGCTTCTGTTATTTAGGTCCTTGTGTGCTCAAGCCTGTGGTTAAAGTGTCTCTACTCATCTCCAGAGCCTGGACATTGTACAAATAGCCTTATTTGTAGAGGAAAGTGAAGGAAGTAAATTGAACGCCATTCTAACTTTATTCTGTACAGGAGCTCAAGTCTTCATACCCACAGGTACAGGGTAGCTTTACCTCCAACCAGCTGATCTTTACCTAGGACTTTGGGCAAGAGTCAACCAACTGGACCTTGAAAGCCCAGCAGATCATGGGAACAGTACGTTGTTGACTGTTTTAAAAATGAAGGTATGTAACCCATGAAGGTACAATCTACCACACATAATCTATTAATGTAAATTCTTGTGCCTTTTATAGTCTTATGTTTCTACTTGTATAGATCTTAAAAAGACAGCTTTAATTTATATGCTCCTGGAGTCTGGGGTGAAGGAGAGCAGACACAAACACAATATAGAAAGGACATTAAATAAAAGGGAAAAAGGGAGGGATAATACATTGGCAAGAAGAATTTTGACATTTATGTTTACCTTGGGAAAACACTGATCAAACAGTTTTCTGATCTACTGAGTCTATAAATTATGATATTCTGTAAATCCCCCACAGTACATTCTCTAATGACTATGTGGTGGCTTTGAGTCGTGGCTTAAAGGGAAAGTATAGTCCTCATGGTATCATCTGTTGAAAAGCATACCTAGGTAGGCTCAGGAGCAACAATGCACTGCTGGGAGCTAGCTTCTGATTAGTGGCTGCACGTCATTGGTTCACTTGATGCGTTTATCTCTCAGTAGTGCATTGCTGCTCCTTCAACAAAGGATACCAAAAGAATGAAGTAAATTGGTATAGTATAGTATAATATAGTTGCCTTTTAAGTCGTTCCCGTGTTCAATTTAGCCTGTGTTTAGTTTAATATTGTGTGCAGCGCAGTACTCCCACCACAGAGGGCGCTGTAGCTTTTGTTTGCCATCCGTTTGTTTTCAGTATATTTTTGTGTAGTTTTCTCTATCAGTGGTCTCTTGTTATATAGGGGGTTAGCCATGTACAGACACGTGTCAGGAAACAGGGAGCCATTATTGTGATATAGAATACCAGGGAGGGTAGTTGTGTTAAATGCCCCAGTACATGATATCTTGCACAGCAAATGTAAACCTCTAGATAGAAACACAGAAAAACAATAAATTCTGTTTGACTACAATCAGGAATAAAGTACGCAAACATTTTAGTCACTTAGCCAAAAATTGCAGCTATTTTGTATATTACTTCAGCAATTTTCAGACCAAGCGTAAAAATAGGGTCTCAAAGGTACAGTATATGGCATCATTGCACTGGGAACTTTCTAATTTACTTCTATTATTATTTTTTCTTTGTTCTCGTAGTATCTTTTGTTGAAAAGCAGCGACATAAGCTTAGGAGCCTGCCCATTTCTGGAGCACTATATGGCAGCAGTTTTGCAAGAATGTTATCCATTTGCAAGAGCACTAGAGGGCAGCACTATTTGCTGCCATATAGTGCTCCAGATGCCTACCTAGGTATCTCTTCAACACAGAATATCATGGGAATGAAGCAAATTTCATAATAGAAGTAACCTTTATTTAAATTGTATGCTCTGAGGCCGATTTATTATGCTGCGAATGCAGCAGTTTCTGGCGGAAACAGCAATCATTCGATCAGATATGAACGTGATGATTGACACCCCCAGCAAGCGGCTGGTTGGCCGCAAATGTGCGGGGGGCAGTATTGCACAAGCATTTCACTAGAAGTGCTTGTGCAATGATAAATCTGTCGGCTACAGCAGATCATGTACGCCCGCACAATGTTAAATACATTTTTGGGGTTTCATATCCCTTTAACGGGGTGTTCTCGAGGCGTGGTTGGGATTTTACACATAACCGACAACTCAACATGTCAGATTTAAGTATGTCGTCGTGTCTCACTAGATCAAAGCCAACAAGATTGTCTCTTTTATTATTTTTATCTTATTTACATTCTTTTTTTTAATTCCTTGAACTGTATACAAGTTTATTCTATTGCATGTTAATCAAGAAGTAAAACTGTAACACAGACAGAAACAGAGAAGTGCAACACCCAGGATCTAAGTGTACTATACTGTATGTAACAACAAATAACATTTATTAAGACAAATGTGCACTCACATTAAAAAAAATGTAATGTATAGCTGAGGTTTACTTTTAGCTAGACATGTGCATGGTGAAAAAATTCGGATCGATTCGGATTTTTTCGAATTTCGGTTCGGAGCGATTCGAATTCGGAAAAATTTGAATCAATTCGGTTCGGATTTGTTTCGGATTCAAATAAATTCGGTTCGGATATGTTTTGGATTCATTCGGATTCTAATAAATTCGGCTGGATTCGGTTCGATTTGGTTCGGTTCAGTTCGGAATTTCGGTAAGTGTTAGGTGGGATTAGACTAGTATTATGTACTAAATTCGTCTGGATTCGGTTCGGTTCGGAATTTCGGTAAGTAATTCGGATTTATTCAGTAAATTCGGCAGTATTTTAATTCGGAAATTCGGTTCGATCCGAATCGCCGAATTTTCCGAATCGATCCGAAACGAATCGCACATATCTACTTTTAGCAGCAGTATCACAAATCAGCACATTATACTGGTTGATCCTATGGAGCTCTCCAGGGTGGGGTCTCTCTCCTCTGGCTCTTTTTACAGGGTCTCTTCACTTAGGGTGGGAGGCATCTGATATAGCAGGATACACCTGCGTAACATGTCAGGCTACTCCCACCTAACTGTCTCAGAGTCCTTTTGCATATTATGCTCATTGAATTAATTTTTACCAGCATAGTATACAGAACTTTTGCCAATCCTTGTGGGACTTTTATTCCGGATGCGGATGTACCACATTATTGCTAAGTAAAGAGACCTAAGGAGGGAGCGAGAGGAGAGAGACACCCTCCCCCCCACACACTTAGATTCTGGTTGTTCTGCTTCTCTGTTTCTTTCTGTGTTATAGTAAAACTTCAGGAGAGGTTGCTCCAGGGTGGTAACTCACCATAGAATAAGCTACTGAGCTATTGTTCGTTCCTGGTTAAGAACTTCTCTCTTTGTCTGCATTTGTATAATAATCCTTGGGAGGTCTCCTTAAGGGTGATGGGGAAACCAGACGTGGACTCCTTGCTCAGTTTGCTTAGAGGAATATGGCTACACCTCACTGACGAGGCCCATAGAAGGCCGAAACGATATGCTGGGGGTTGTCATGTTCCTTGTTCAGAGAAGAATTGCCTGCTATTTCGGGGTTGGACTGACTTACTCAGCAGGATCAGACTGATATACTTCAGGAAAGTCTTCCTCTGTGAAAAGCACAACTGGGCTAAAAGAGGCTACTCATAGGTGGCAACTCGCCATAGAACAAGCTACTGAGCTGTTGTTCATTCCTGGTAGAGAGCTTCTCTCTTTGTGTATAACTTCTTGATCTACCTTTTTCAGGGGAAGAGAAAGGGAGATTGTAACACTTATAGGAGAAAGGTGTATGCCGTTCTTTTATGGATAGCTAGCGCTTCTGGGTGAACTGGCTTTCACTCTTGAAGTGATTTGTTTGTAATACCAGATTCCTTAAAGTAAAGGTAAAGTTTCATGAATGAGTGTCCGGTTTTCAAAAATAATATTAAAAACAGGGGCACTTTCATTTATGAAACTTTACAAAGCAGCCATCTTGTTTAAATACTTACCTTTCTCCTCTTCACAGCCAGACCAGCGATCCCACCCGCAGCTCCTGTGTACTTAGGTCAGCAATGAGGAATCCGGGTTCCTCCAATCATGGCTCTCCCCCCCCCCCACAGCAAACATTTTATGAGGCCATGTCGTGATTGGAGGATGCCGGTTTCGTCATGCTGTGCTAAGTACAGCAGGAAGAAGCGGGGTGGAGGATCGCTGGTCCGGCTGTGAAGAGGAGAAAGGTAAGTATTTAAACAAAACGGCTGCTTTGTAAAGTTTCATGAATGGAAGTGCCACTGTTTTTCATAGTATTTTTAAAAACCGGGCACTCATTCATGAAACTTTACCTTCACTTAACAGTGGAAGTGGTTCTGTGTGGCAGGAAGCGAACGGTTTCAAGATAGAAATAGCTCTGCTGATTTTGCTGATCTTGCCAATTGCTGCTCTAATGAGGAGCAGGTACAAATCACATAAAATCTGGTAATTTTCCAGCAACAGTGTGGCAGTAATTTTTTTACTAAGATATTTGTCTCATTAACAGGTTTTATTGAATCTAGGCAATTCTGCTGTAATGTTAATTTATTGCAAAGCTACAGCAAGGTCTTGTTATTACAGGGTATTTTATATCCCTCTAAGTAAAAAAGATTATTATTTATAATTACTCCATGACTTTTACCTGCATAAAGAGTTAAATAGGTTAGGGAGAATAGCAAATGCAGGCAAACTTAGGGAACTGTTGATTGTTTGAAGTAATCTTAACTATAGATTTAAAACTTCTGTATGGTCTGCATTTGCAGCTGGTTAGCCATCAATATGTCTTGTATATACTTAAAGGGATATGAAACCCCAACATCCTCGTCGCAGTAACCTGTTGTTCAGATGGGCAGACAAGGAGTTATCAGTCAGGCAGTGAAAGGTATTTTCTCAGTGAAGAAATGTTTGCTGGCCTGCCAGGTAAAATGTGGACTTGTCCACCAATTCCCTGGTCTACAGTGAGTTGCTCCTTGTGGATCCACAGCCCTTCCCAGGTGAAATGTAGACTTGCACTGTATAGGATGGGCTCATCTACTGGAAGCAAGTTGCTGCAGCTGAGGTATGCACAGTGGATAGAGGTGGTGAGAGGTAAGTACCTGCACCTTCATAGTCTCCCAGCTATTAGTATGAACATATTCACATGCTTTATATAGTCTGGGTATATATATTTATACACCATACACCTTATACTGGCAGTTTATAGCACTTTTGAACACTTTAAAAAACTTTGTTTTTGAGGTTACTGTAGCTTTAAATTTTGCATGGCCAGCTTAGTGCGCACAGAAATTGCTTCTAAGCTATGTATTTCTGCTTGTCACTTCTGAGTTTTTAGCTTTAGTGCTCACTAGAGCAGGTGCTTTAAGGCAGTGTTTTTCAGCCAGTGTGCCGTGGCACACTAGTGTGCCGTGAGAGATCCTCAGGTGTGCCGCGGCAGACTGACAACAGTGCAGGGGTGTCCCTCTTTCAAATTTTGAAATATTGGGAGGTATGTGACAGGCACATCAGGCATCATTTACAACCATGACATTGACATTCATTCACAGACAATCATTATGATTGTTTGTAAAAGAATGTCAATATGTCATGTATAGTTTGTAGAAGGTATTTTACCACGTTTTTTCTGTGCTATATTCTTTTCCTATTCCTGTGCTTTTCCTGTTCTTGTGTTGCTGTAACAGTAAATTCCTTTATTTGTGATGCAGCAGTGGAAATGATTTGCATTAATGCTAAGAATGCTGCATTAGATGTTTTAGCTAGGCGAGCTTTGTTACTTAAGTCTTGGTCTGCGAATATGGTTTCTAAGCGTAAATCTTTGTTTGGGCCTGCACTGGATGCTATTATTATTACAGACACTGGGTATAAGGGAGCTTTTCTTCCCCAGGTTAATAAATCTAAGGGTAGGCTTAGATCTGCAGGGTGTTTTTGTATCTTTTGGCACTCTAAGGCTCAAAAGATTCACACTCTACTCCTGGAACTCTTCTTGGTACAAAGTCTAAGAAGCTCCAAAGACCGCACAAAGATCTGTTAGGATCCCTGGGTAATGCAAATCATTTACCAGGGATATCAAATAAGCTTTTGTTCAAGGCCTCTTCTGGGAAGATTCTTTCTGTCTCATAATTATTTAAAGGAACATGCTTTCTTGGCTTGTGTAAGAGATCTGGAATTAATAGAAGTGATTACTCCAGTTCCAACTTGAGAATTAACCAGGGTTTTATTCAAATCTCTTTATAGTACCAAAGAAAAGATGGTATTTTTCCGCCTATTTTGGATCTCAAAATATTGAACAAATCCCTGAAAGTTCCTACTTTTAAGATGGAGACAATTCACACTTGAATTTCTTTAGTGCAGGAGGCTCAGTTTAAGTCCAGCATATCCCTAAAAGTACTGAGAGAACAGTTGTCTGTAGTTTAAGCTCAAGGAATTTTTGTAGCTTCTTACTTGGACAACCTGGTTCAGGCTCCTTCTTATCATCCGGCTAGGTCTCACACACAGATTATTCTTCAGTTGCTTTAGAGTTACAGTTAACAAATACATCTTCCAAAAAGCTCATTAACTCCTCAGACCCATGTGTCTTTTCTGGGGTCATAATTCCATAACTATGTCTTTGTTTCTGAAAGATCAACGCAGACTGAAGCTGCAACAGGCCTGTGCCCTTCTGCAGCTGAAGCCTCTACCTTCCATTGCTCAGTGCATGGACGTTGTTGGTCTCATGGTGGCTGCCTCTGGTACAGTTCCATTTGTCAGATTTCAAATGTGGGCCCTCCAAATGCAGATGCTGCATGGAATGAGAAACATGAGGGTCTGTGTCAGAAGATTCTGTTAGGTCACGACAAGACAATGCTTGATTTGGTGGCAGACTCACCTGGTCTTGGTTCAAGTCCCCTCCTTTCTTCAACCAGGGTGGATAGTAATCTCCACAGATGCCAGCCTGTTAGGTTGGGGTGCAGTCTGGGAGGATTGGCAAGCACAGGGAGTTAGAGAAACCAATCTTTTCTGAGATACCAGTCAGACAGCATCACGACAGTGGCTTATGTCAATCATCAGGGAGGAACTTGCAGTTCCTAAGCGATGATAGAAGTGTCCCGCACCATCAGCTGGCCAGAGCACCATCATTACAGGATTTCTGCCATTCACATTCCAGTTGTGAACGATTGGGAGGCAGACTTTCTCAGTCACTAGTCTCTTCACACAGTGGAATGGTCTCTGAATCAAGAAGCTTTTGACCACATTGTGAGACATTGGGGTTTGCCAGAGAAAAATCTCATGACTTCTAATTTGAATTTCAAACTACAGCAGTATTGTGCCAGGTCTCGGGACCCTTGGGTGAGTCTTATAGATGCCCTAGTGGTTTCTGGGTCATTCGACCTTATTTACATGTTTCCTCTGTTTTTGTTGCTATCTAGAGTGATAGCCAGAATAAAGCAGGAAAAGCCTCAGCTCTGAGTTTGACACCATGGGGATAGAACTCCTAATTCTGTCTCAGAGAGATTTTTCTGACAAGGTTATTGATACCCTTTTCAGGCTAGCAAACGTGTTGCTAGATGTATTTATCATAAGGTCTGGAAAACCTTTTTTTGGGTGATGTTCTTGCAAAGGTTACCAGTGGAATTCTTTTATAATTCCTAGAGTTATTGAGTTCCTGCAGGAAAGATTTATTAGCCAGTTCACTAAAGGGTTCAATTCCGTCTTTCTTTTTAATTTCATAAGAAAATTGCTAAAATTCCTTCTAGCTACTTCTTTGGCTAGAAGGGTCTTTGAGCTTTCAGCTATGTCATGCACGCCACCTTTTTTATTTTTCATCAGGATAAGGCTGTTCTTTGCACTAGCTATTGTTTTCTTCTTAAGGTGGTATCTACATATACAATCAGCCAGGAAATTGTGTTTCCTTTTCTTTGTCCTTCTCCTAGGAATTCTAAGGAGCATCTTCTCCACACCTTGGATGTTGTAAGAGCCTTCAAATATTATGTGGAAACCACAAAAGATTTCAGACTTTCTTTTTCTCTATTTCTAAGCTTTATCACTTTGAAGTGTATGCTTCTTCTGAGGCAACCTTTGGCAGGAAAGTTATGCAAGCTGCAGAGCCTGCATTGTAAAGTCCTGCCTTCCCCTATATTCATGGTAGTCTTGTGTACTCTTACCATCTAATGAAAGAAAACAAACTGTATGCTAACCATTTAAATTAATTTATTTAATGATGGTGAGAGTCCACAAGCCCAGCCCTTTCTTTTTGTTCTGGAAGCGACAGCACTGTTTTTTGCACTTCTTTACAATGCTTTCCCTTTCCTGCTTTCCCTTTTTCCTCATCTACTTGGCTACATGTATGACTGAGGATGATGGGATTTAAAGCTCTGATGTGTTTGGGTGTCTTTTGCCTCCTCCTACTGTGCAGGTTGGGAATATTCCCACGTGTGATGACTCGTGGACTCTCACCATCATGAAATAAAATAATTTATTAGGTGTGTATACATTTTGTTTATGTGATTCAGACAGATAATAACATTTTACAAATATTTCCAATTTACTTCTATTATCACATTTGCTTTGTTCCTATGTTATTCTTCATTGAAGAGATACCTAGGTAGACATCTAGAGCACTATGTGGCAGGAAATAGTGCTGCCATCTAGTGGTCTTGCAAATGGATACAATTCTTGTAAAACTATTGCCATATAGTGCTCTAGACATGTGCATGCTCCTGATCCTACCTACCTGCTTTTCAACAAAAATAACTAAGTAAAATCAATGATAGAAGTAAATTAAAAAAATGTTTAAATATGAGTGCACTATCTGAATCATGAAAGAAAAATTTTGTGTTTCATATCCCTTCAATGTAACAGGACTACTGATATTGTTTCTTTCAAAACACGGCTAACCAAAAATGAAATGGGTTGCTATGTCCTCTACCTTTACTGAGTGCTTCTCAAAAGCCAAACTGTAGAATGAGAAATATGCTGGATTGTATGTGATAAGCGTGGCCGGACTTTTAGCCGACGGACACTTGGCCGACGGACATTTGGCCGAAAGACAAGTGGCTGTCAGATAACAGTCCGGCACGAGATAGATTTGATAGATAGATAGATAGATACATAGATTAGATAGATCAATAGATGCACACTTTTACAACTCAATACAAATAGGATTCATAATATTTTGTTTCCAATTATTTAGATTTATAATGTTTACATATAACGTATTTGTAAAACTCTAGTTTGTCCTATTGCTAGATTCTAATGAATATGTTTTTCTTAGGTTTGAGTATTTTGTCTACTTACAATAGGATATCTATGCAAGGATTTGTACTCATTTATGTGTTTAAGATTCTTTATCCTTTCTATTATTTAGTGCTCATACTTTAAAGCTCTCTGCTTAAATGAGATTATATAAAATAATTCTCTAGCTCTGTGAGCTTCCTCACAAGATTCTAGGAATGGAAAATTTACTGTCTCTCCAAGGGACATTCCCTGCATTTCTGGGTGCGGAGGAAACAAGCTCAGTACAATATAGTAAGTACTGCATGACATGAAGTGTTGCATTTAAACTTCATGCTTTGTATATTTTTAATATACTTTAGACTTCATATCTTGTCCTTACAGTTTTATTACACGCATGCTTTTTACACCTTCTATATTGAACTTTAATACATTTTGATTGTGTATACACCAGTGCATTTATGGTTGTGATATTACAAATTCTATTGCGTTTTGAATGTTTCTGTGTAACTTTAACAAATTAGGGTTATACTCTGTATAACAATGTCTGTGTTTCTTTTACAAATTGAATTAAAAATTGGAAGTGACAGAGGAGTTACCTGGGTGTGTCTGAAGCTCTCACAACTCATTATGTTAAACCTGCAGGTCTTTTTGATTTATCTTGCCTGTTTAACTGACAGAAAACTGCTGTATACTAAACTAGAGGCAAATGCAAGTTAAAACGTAGTGAAAACATTCCAGTGTAATTTGTATTTGATGTAAACTGAGAATGTATATAAGTGCTGCCCCCCCCCCTGTTAAACTCACCCTCCCCTGTGAGATTCTCTATCCCAGAGAGCTTAATTACTTTCCATGAGATGCAGCTCTTATCTCTCTGGGACTTTCGGGTTCCACATTTTTCATTAGAGAATTCTTTGTTCTGTCCCTGTGAAGTCTGCACTATAATTTATCTCTAAGCCGGAAAGTTTTTAATGGCCAGACCCTCGGTTTTTAAGACAATATGTTCTAATAAAGTACATCTAATACTCAGTCACAGTTTTTTTAGTTAGATAAGTAATAAAAATACAAAAAAGACAAGATCCCATTCCTGCTATTACCAAACATAAGTTCTCATGATGTAACTGTTAAAATGTATAATGATGTATTTACAAGTAAAATCAATTCACCAGAGTACATGCACTGTGAGGTACATGTTTTATTTATTTCTGTATGAGGAGAAAAACCCCCCCAGCTAATTGCATCAGTACAGAGTTCACACTTTGTGTTTCATGGTAAAAATCCTTAAAATCAGGAAGGAAATAAAACACTCCATGGTAAGTCCCTGGACAAGCATCCTGATTGGATGCTTAAAAGACTATTACAGTGATAAATAACGTGCTCTAAATTGTTACAGCATGTCATTTTATCACTAGGGACGCTACAGCGCTAGTCACATGACCCAGCTGAGAGACTAGAGTTGCTGTTAGATTATCAGCAGTTTCTGTTCAGGACTAGCAGTATTCTGTAGGTTCTGAGCCATACTTTAACTATGTGTTTAACTCCTTTGTGGAGGTAAAAACACATAGAGCTGCAGAGTTGCTAGTGATAAAAACACAATTTATGCTTACCTGATAAATTTATTTCTCTTGTGGTGTATCAAGTCCACGGATCATCCATTACTTGTGGGATATTCTCATTCCCAACAGGAAGTTGCAAGAGGACACCCACAGCAGAGCTGTTATATAGCTCCTCCCCTAACTGCCATATCCAGTCATTCGACCGAAAACAAGCCGAGAAAGGAGAAACCATAGGGTGCAGTGGTGACTGTAGTTTAAATTTAAAAATTACCTGCCTTAAAATGACAGGGTGGGCCGTGGACTGGATACACCACAAGAGAAATAAATTTATCAGGTAAGCATAAATTGTGTTTTCTCTTGTAAGGTGTATCCAGTCCACGGATCATCCATTACTTGTGGGATACCAATACCAAAGCTAAAGTACACGGATGAAGGGAGGGACAAGGCAGGTACTTAAACGGAAGGTACCACTGCCTGTAAAACCTTTCTCCAAAAAATAGCCTCCGAAGAAGCAAAAGTATCAAATTTGTAGAATTTTGAAAAGGTATGAAGCGAAGACCAAGTCACCGCCTTACAAATATGTTCAACAGAAGCCTCATTTTTAAAGGCCCAAGTGGAAGCCAAAGCTCTAGTAGAATGAGCTGTAATCCTTTCAGGAGGCTGCTGTCCAGCAGTCTCATAGGCTAAGCGGATTATGCTTCTTAGCCAAAAAGAAAGAGAGGTTGCCGAAGCCTTTTGACCTCTCCTCTGTCCAGAGTAGACAACAAACAAAGCAGATGTTTGACGGAAATCTTTAGTAGCTTGTAAGTAAAACTTTAAAGCACGAACAACGTCCAGATTGTGTAATAGACGTTCCTTCTTTGAAGAAGGATTAGGACACAAGGATGGAGCAACAATCTCTTGATTGATATTCTTGTTAGATACCACCTTAGGTAAAAACCCAGGTTTGGTACGTAGGACTACCTTATCCGTATGGAAAATCAGATAAGGAGAATCACATTGTAAGGCAGATAACTCGGAGACTCTACGAGCCGAGGAAATAGCTACCAAAAAAAAAAATTTCCAAGATAAAAGTTTGATATCTATGGAATGAAGAGGTTCAAACGGAACTCCTTGAAGAACCTTAAGAACCAAATTTAAGCTCCATGGCGGAGCAACAGGTTTAAACATAGGCTTGATTCTAACTAAAGCCTGACAAAATGCCTGAACGTCTGGAACATCAGCCAGACGCTTGTGCAAAAGAATAGACAGAGCAGAAATCTGTCCCTTTAAGGAACTAGCTGACAATCCTTTTTCCAAACCTTCTTGGAGAAAGGATAATATCCTGGGAATCCTGACCTTACTCCATGAGTAACCCTTGGATTCACACCAATAAAGATATTTACGCCATATCTTATGATAAATTTTCCTGGTGACAGGCTTTCGTGCCTGTATTAAGGTATCAATGACTGACTCGGAGAAGCCACGCTTTGATAAAATCAAGCGTTCAATCTCCATGCAGTCAGTCTCAAAGAAATTAGATTTGGATGGTGGAAAGGACCCTGAAGTAGAAGGTCCTGTCTCAGAGGCAGAGTCCATGGTGGAAAG
Organism: Bombina bombina; assembly: GCF_027579735.1. Lineage (NCBI taxonomy): Eukaryota > Metazoa > Chordata > Amphibia > Anura > Bombinatoridae > Bombina > Bombina bombina. The sequence goes on from NC_069505.1 coordinate 320,118,853, forward strand.
GATGACATTTCCACTAGATCTGCATACCAGGTCCTGCGTGGCCACGCAGGCGCTATCAAAATCACCAATGCTCTCTCCTGCTTGATCTTGGCAATAAGTCGAGGGAGCAGAGGAAACGGTGGAAACACATAAGCCAGGTTGAAAGACCAGGGCGCTGCTAGAGCATCTATCAGCGTTGCCTTGGGGTCCCTGGACCTGGATCCGTAACAAGGAAGCTTGGCGTTCTGGCGAGATGCCATGAGATCCAGTTCTGGTTTGCCCCAACGATGAATCAATTGTGCAAACACCTCCGGATGGAGTTCCCACTCCCCCGGATGAAAAGTCTGACGACTTAGAAAATCCGCCTCCCAGTTCTCTACACCTGGGATATGGATAGCTGATAGGTGGCAAGAGTGAATCTCTGCCCAGCGAATTATCTTTGAGACTTCTAACATCGCTAGGGAACTCCTTGTTCCCCCTTGATGGTTGATGTAAGCCACAGTCGTGATGTTGTCCGACTGAAATCTGATTAACCTCATTGTCGCTAGCTGAGGCCAAGCCTGAAGAGCATTGAATATCGCTCTAAGTTCCAGAATATTTATTGGAAGGAGTGTCTCCTCCTGAGTCCACGATCGCTGAGCCTTCAGGGAGTTCCAGACTGCACCCCAACCTAGAAGGCTGGCATCTGTTGTTACAATTGTCCAATCTGGCCTGCGAAAGGTCATACCTTTGGACAGATGGACCCGAGATAGCCACCAGAGAAGAGAATCCCTGGTCTCTTGATCCAGATTTAGTAGAGGGGACAAATCTGTGTAATCCCCGTTCCACTGACTGAGCATGCATAGTTGCAGCGGTCTGAGATGTAAGTGTGCAAACGGCACTATGTCCATTGCCGCTACCATTAAGCTGATTACTTCCATACACTGAGCCACTGAAGGGCGCGGAATGGAATGAAGAACACGGCAGGAATTTAGACGCTTTGATAACCTGGACTCCGTCAGGTAAATTTTCATTTCTACAGAGTCTATCACAGTCCCTAGGAAGGAGACTCTTGTGAGTGGGGATAGAGAACTCTTTTCCTCGTTCACTTTCCACCCATGCGACCTCAGAAATGCCAGTACTACGTCCGTATGAGACTTGGCAATTTGGAAGTTTGACGCCTGTATCAGGATGTTGTCTAAATAAGGGGCCACTGCTATGCCCCGCGGCCTTAGGACCGCCAGAAGCGACCCTAGAACCTTCGTAAAGATTCTTGGGGCTGTAGCTAATCCAAAGGGAAGAGCTACAAACTGGTAATGCCTGTCTAGAAAGGCAAACCTGAGAAACCGATGATGATCTTTGTGTATCGGAATGTGAAGATAAGCATCCTTTAGATCCACTGTAGTCATATATTGACCCTCCTGGATCATAGGTAGGATGGTACGAATAGTTTCCATCTTGAATGATGGAACTCTGAGGAATTTGTTTAAGATCTTTAGATCCAAAATTGGTCTGAAGGTTCCCTCTTTTTTGGGAACCACAAACAGATTTGAGTAAAAAACCTGTCCCTGTTCCTCCTTTGGAACTGGGTGGATCACTCCCATAACTAGGAGGTCTCGTACACAGTGTAAGAATGCCTCTCTCTTTATCTGGGTTGCAGATAATTGTGAAAGGTGAAATCTCCCTTTTGGGGGGGAAGCTTTGAAGTCCAGAAGATATCCCTGGGATATAATTTCCAACGCCCAGGGATCCTGGACATCTCTTGCCCACGCCTGGGCGAAGAGTGAAAGTCTGCCCCCTACTAGATCCGTTACCGGATAGGGGGCCGTTCCTTCATGCTGTCTTAGAGGCAGCAGCAGGCTTTTTTGCCTGCTTACCTTTGTTCCAGGTCTGGTTTGGTCTCCAGACCATCTTGGACTGAGCAAAAGTTCCCTCTTGTTTTGCATTAGAGGAAGTTGATGCCGCACCTGCCTTGAAGTTTCAAAAGGCACGAAAATTAGACTGTTTGGCCCTTGATTTGGACCTGTCCTGAGGAAGGACATGACCTTTTCCTCCAGTGATATCAGCAATAATCTCCTTCAAACCAGGCCCGAATAGGGTCTGCCCCTTGAAGGGAATGTTAAGCAGCTTAGATTTTGACGTCAGCTGACCATGATTTAAGCCATAGCGCCCTGCGCGCCTGTATAGCAAAACCAGAATTCTTAGCCGTTAGTTTAGTTAAATGAACAATGGCATCAGAAACAAAAGAATTGGCTAGCTTAAGTGCTCTAAGTTTGCCAGGTATGTCATCCAATGGAGTCGCTACCTGTAAAGCCTCTTCCAGAGACTCAAACCAGAACGCCGCAGCAGCAGTGACAGGAGCAATGCATGCAAGGGGCTGTAGAATAAAACCTTGTTGAATAAACATTTTCTTAAGGTAACCTTCTCATTTTTTATCCATTGGATCTGAAAAAGCACAACTGTCCTCGACAGGCATAGTAGTACGCTTTGCTAGAGTAGAAACTGCTCCCTCCACCTTAGGGACTGTCTGCCATAAGTCCCGTGTGGTGGCGTCTATTGGAAACATTTTTCTAAAAATAGGAGGGGGAGAGAACGGCACACCTGGTCTATCCCATTCCTTAGTAATAATTTCTGTAAACCTTTTAGGTATTGGAAAAACATCAGTACACACCGGCAGTGCATAGTATTTATCCAGTCTACACAATTTCTCTGGCACTGCAATTGTATCACAGTCATTCAGAGCAGCTAAAACCTCCCTGAGCAATACATGGAGGTGTTCAAGCTTAAATTTAAATGTAGAAATATCAGAATCAGGTATCTTTCCTGAGTCAGAAACATCACCCACAGACTGAAGCTCTCCTTCCTCAGCTTCTGCATATTGTGAGGCAGTATCAGACATGGTTCTTAAAGCGTCAGTATGCTCTGCATTTCGTCTAACCCCAGAGCTATCTCGCTTACCTCTAAATTCAGGTAGTCTGGCTAATACCGCTGACAGTGTATTATCCATGACTGCCGCCATGTCTTGTAAAGTAATCGCTATGGGCGCCCTAGATGTACTTGGCGCCATTTGAGCGTGAGTCCCTTGAGCGGGAGTCAAAGGATCTGACACGTGGGGAGAGTTAGTCGGCATAACTTCCCCCTCGTCAGATTCCTCTGGTGATAAATTTTTTAAAGACAGAATATGATCTTTGTTGCTTATAGTGAAATCAATAAATTTGGTACACATTCTAAGAGGGGGTTCCACCATGGCTTTTAAACATAATGAACAAGGAGTTTCCTCTATGTCAGACATGTTTGTACAGACTAGCAATGAGACTAGCAAGCTTGGAAAACACTTTAAATCAAGTTAACAAGCAAATATAAAAAACGGTACTGTGCCTTTAAGAGAAACAAATTTTGTCAAAATTTGAAAAACAGTGAAAAAAGGCAGTACATCAAACAAATTTTTTTACAGTGTATGTAATAAGCTAACAGAGCATTGCACCCACTTGCAAATGGATGATTAACCCCTTAGTTAAAAAAACGGATCAAAAAAACGATATAGACGTTTTTTAACAGTCACAACAAATTGCCACAGCTCTGCTGTGGCCCTACCTTCTCCAATAAACGACTTTGAGCCCTTTAGAGATATCCTATAGCATTCAGGGGACTTCTGAGGAAAGCTGGATGTCTCAGTCTGTAATTTTAAAAAAAAGCGCTAACATAGGCCCCTCCCACTCATACTACAACAGTGGAAAGCCTCAGGAAACTGTTTCTAGGCAAAAATAAAGCCAGCCATGTGGAAAAAACTAGGCCCCAATAAAGTTTTATCACCAAAGCATATATAAAAATGATTAAACATGCCAGCAAACGTTTTATATTGCATTTTTATAAGGGTATTACCCCTGAGAGTAAGCATGATACCAGTCGCTATTAAATCACTGTATTCAGGCTTAACTTACATTAATCCGTTATCAGCAGCATTTTCTAGCATTTCCATTTCTAGAAAAAAATTGTAACTGCACATACCTCATAGCAGAGTAACCTGCATGCCATTCTCCCGCTGAAGTTACCTCTCTCCTCAGACATATGTGAGAACAGCAATGGATCTTAGTTACAACCTGCTAAGATCATAAAAAACTCAGGCAGATTCTTCTTCTATTTACTGCCTGAGATAAAATAGTATAACTCCAATACCATTTAAAAATAACAAACTTTTGATTGAAGAAAAAAAACTAACTATTTTTCACCACTCTCTCTTACTACCTCCATGCTTTTTGAGAGTTGCAAGAGAATGACTGGATATGGCAGTTAGGGGAGGAGCTATATAACAGCTCTGCTGTGGGTGTCCTCTTGCAACTTCCTGTTGGGAATGAGAATATCCCACAAGTAATGGATGATCCGTGGACTAGATACACCTTACAAGAGAAATTATATTTTATTATTATAACGGCCATTTAAAGTTCTTCTATAAAGGGATATAGATACAATGACTAATTCTGAGGTAAAATATATTGTTTTTTATAGAGAAATGTTCATATTATATTTTTTAGTCTGATTTTTTATAGATAAGCTACATAACATTCAAGTGATTTAGCATTTGGGTTACATATCCCTTTCATCAGCAAATATATCCCACTATACTCTAGTCTATGTATCTAGGATGGTTGATTAGAGTTTATAATGGTATAATTAGTCATGTGCATTTGAAAGTTTTCAGATGCCTCCAAAGAAGGCGGCAGACACTCGAAGCGTTCAGCACTTTTCAGAGCTCAATGTATTCTTGTGAATGTGCAACACACTAAGATCTGAATTTGCTGTGAGCAACCACCTTTTCCGCTAGCAATTAGAGTATAACATATTTTATTGCAATCTAAAGAAACAGAATGATCAAACGTATACAATAATCTATATTACGAGTGGCACGTTAACTGGTAAAAAATTGTAACACTATGGTACGCCTATGTAACTAGATTGCAATCCATAGTGTTTCCATTTTTACTTCCATATTACAAGTTCAAAGTAAAATGTTAGCTCTCGAGACCTCTCTACTGTTAATAAAGGGACACAAACTAGGCCGATATTTCTTTTAGGCTTTCCTACTTCCTGCATGATCAGATTAATGAGGTCACTACCTATGAACACTCAAAGTATATACAAAAGAGAGTTCACTAGCTCAGTAGAAAGGCGACTTCCTGAGCGCCTCGGCTTCTTAGAAATCTCGCTTGAGTGGCGAGGTTTTGTATATCAGAAACTAATAAGTAAAAATAATTACTTCCCTTTAAATAAAAAAAAAGACACTAGTTCAAGAAAAAAACATCAAAACTTGTTTATAGATTTATACATGTATGTACATATACAAAGAACGCAAAATCAGAACAGGTTTATCGGAATCATACAATTTTCTTTAATACATAAACAAGCAGTAAAATAGAAATATTTTTTTGTCTTTTTGTTCCTATTTTTTTATTTTTAAAATTTTTATTTTGAAAAATCCTCATTAAACATGCTGAAACATGAAAGGGGAACAGGAACCAGGCAGGATGCGCAAACCCCCCCCCCCAAAAAAAAAACATAGTTGCACCAGAGCTCATCAAACAATAGGAAGAGCCCCTGCCATCTATACTGGTGTACTGGTTATACCCACAAGTGCCCACTCAACTGGCATCGGTATTGTACACGGAAAGCACTTTTTTTTAACAGGGATACAAATTAGACTTATACAATAAATTGTGTTTATAAACTTCATTTTGTCATGTTAAATTCTGAAAGCAAAGAGAGACACACTCACAACTACATGGCTTTACATTGAAGCTGTCTTGGTTTGGTACTTAAATATGTTTATTCTCTCTCCAGTTTTGGGAAATTTCACTCTAATATGACCCAGCCCCCACAGATAATAATGTAAGAATGGTCTATTGATCCTGATGGCCAGATATAGTTTATAATAGATCTTTGCCCACTCAACTAAAACTATCTTTTGTTAGGGAGATGGGGTAGGAGGTCCAATAAAGATCGGCTTCAAAATAATTTTAACACATACTGCCCTAAGCCATCTTGGCATGGCACATATTCACAACTGCATGGGCCAACAAAAGCTCCACTCTATAAAAATGTGTGTGTGTGTGTATATATATATATATATATATATATATATATATATATACACACACATTATAAAAATGCACGGAAGGTACTGTAGATGTTAATGCAATTAAACCCCCTAGTACGAGAAATGTGTAAGTATCTTTAGGACGTCTGTACAATTTTAGAATGTTCGAATAAACCTTTTTGTTTTAAAATAAATTCAATTTTAACCACACCTGAGTGTGAACATTCTGTTTAGACAGTTGAGTTGTTATTCTTCTATTAATAAACATGGAAAATGAGTTATGAAGTGTTTAATCAGAATAACAATTAGGCAAAATGTTAACATTACCACCACCAAGACAGGTCAAGTGATGTCCTTAAAAATGAGGATCAACCATGATTTATAAAAATCGGAAGATAAGGAATGCTAAAATGTACTGAGATTGGATTATCCTAAGGCAATAAGGGGATACGATATAACGGGTAAAAGTGGAGTTTAGCATTGGATAGGCCCAGACGCTGAACATATACCCTGTATGACATTGCTATAACCTACCTTCAGTGCAAAAGAGAATATTAAACCCATCGGCTTGTCTACCAGATAGAGATACCCAGTAAAACACGCAGCCAATCTAGAGTATAATCAGGGAGATAGAAGAGCACCGAGAATATTTATGGCTTTACCATACTACTTGGTTAAATCGAGACATAGCCCTAGATAGAGATGCTAATATGATTAAGCTACTACTAAATACAATTAGGAAAACTCTATAAAGCATTCTATAAGAGAATAAAATAGAAACTAAATAAAAAGCAGGTACAATGTTCTGACCTTTCTGTTAGGTCTTGTGGCATTTTGTAGTCATGTACTAAAATACAATTAAACAAAAATAATGTAGTTTAAATTGACAAGCATTTAATAAAAGGGAAATTGTACAATACTATTTTCTCCTCTTTAATTTGTTCACAATTATCAATTTTACCTACTGGCGTATATTAAATTGTTTACAAATAGCTCCTTCACCTTTATTTTCTCATTTGAAATAGCTAATTTAGCCTATTTTTCCCCTACCCCCCATACTGAACATTTTAAGTTCTGGTTACAAAAAAAAGCACGTAAACAAGAAGGTTTAGATAAAATAATGTTTCCAGGTGGTGTCTGTAACAGAGGTTCAATGTAAACAGTAAAAAAGAAGATAAGGACAGAAAAAATAATGAGGCCTCCTTTCTCTGCTAGCTCAACCCATTTCATTGGATTTTGGTTCAATTAGCAGTAACAGTTATTTCATATACAAAATTATACCCAAAGGTGCCATTTGTCCACCATACATTTTAAACTGCAGCTGTGTAACAAGTGATAGTAAACTTATTAAGGAAAAAAACTATTTTACAGTATGCTATCCCTTTAATAAAGATCAGTGGTATCCAGAGAAATATTCTATTACTATAGAAAAAGCATTTCAAACCACTTAAATACATAATTTCCCATAGCCTTTAAACATAGTGTAATGGTTTAATAATTTTGTAAAAATATCTAAAAGGGACAGTCAAGTCCAAAATAAACTTTCATGATTTAAATAGGAAGCTTTCAAGTATAGATGGCGCAGGTCCTAAGCGTCTCTCGATATAGTCAATGTATCTTTAGAGGTATCAATCTTGATGTTGAGGAATGAACTCCAGATGTCACTGGCAATGAAAACTTCACTGTGAGTGGCTGTTAAGGTTGCCACCTTTCTTGGTGGAAATACCGGCCATGCTAATTAAACAGCATAACTCAAAAACTAAAGCTGATAGGACTAATTTTAAATGCTCATTTGTTTTTAACTAGTATTCATCACACTCAGAAGAAGATTCACTTTGACAGGGGCTTTCTTTCAATATTTATTCATTATTTTCTACATTGACCTGAACCTTAAAAATACCGGTCGTGTCGGTAAAATACCGTCTGGGTGGCAACCCTAGTGGCTGTACAAAACAACAACTTAGAATTGTTTAAATCCTCTTCAGCAAACCTTCTTAACCTTTACTACTTGGGATTTATGTTCTTATGGAATTATAACTATTTTCAGCAAGCCCCCCTTTATTTGCTTGGGATTTATGTTCATGTGGAATTATAACTATTTTTGATTCCTGAGACCACTTGTATAGGAACAATCTAAAAACCTCTATACCAAACAGAAAGTACTGTGACTGACACGTCTCTCTGCTACATCATTACTACAACTGTTGATCACAGCAACATACTGTATACCACAGCAGAGAGTTCCTGCACTTTCAATACCAGAGTATTTCTATCCCCAGCCTACTGAAGGGAACAAAGTTTTGTGATTCAACCTACCTTCACCGGCTGACATCTGAAATTTATCAGAGTGAGTATACTGCACTTATATCATTTGGTTCAGTGTATGCACATCAGTGAAGTTTTCATTCCGAGTGAAATGGAGCTCATTCCTCAACATCGAGATTGATACCTATAAAGATACATTGACTATAGAGACATATAGAGACTTATAGGACCTGCGCCATCTATATTCGAATGCTATTATATACTAACAGCCCCTTGGGAGAGACTGAGAGAAGGCAGTGGTCAACGTTAGAGGTGAGTACTAGTTCTTTTCATTCTTACAGCCTTTTTGTATTAACACCTAAAATTGTCTGTATTTATTGCTTGCTATGATTCAAATAAGCATGTCATTTTAAACAACTTTCCAATTTACTTTTATCATCAATAGTGCTTTGTTCTCTTGGTATTCTTAGTTGAAAGCTAAACCTAGGTAGGCTCATATGCTAACTTCTTAGACCTTGAAGGCCCCCTCTTATCTAAACGCATTTTGACCGTGTTTCACCACTAGAGGGCATTAGTTCACGTGTGCCATACAGATAACAGAGTTTACGCACGTGAAAATACTTAGAAGCACTAATTGCCTAAAATGCAGAGGCTTAGATACAAGGTAATTACAGAGGTAAAAAGTGTATTATTATAAGTGTGTTGGTCATACAAAACTGGAGAATGGGTAATGAAGGGATTATCTATCTTTTTAAACAAAAATTCTGGTGTTGACTGTCCCTTTAATAAACTTTTCAAGGGGAATAGAATATACCCCAAGCCATAACAATAGAGGCTGGTTCTTTTCCAGTTCAAAAGAATATGAACATTTTCATCCTGAAAAATTGTACACAAAATGAATTATATGCAGATTAAGGGCTAGATCACAAGTGGCATGTTAACAGTTAAGTGCGAGCAAAAAGGGGTTATTAAATTATTAAAAAATTTGAACGTAAACTTTATAATGGCTCAAAGATATGAGGGCTCAGATATTAGGGGGAAAAAAACGGCCAAAGGGCTTTAACATAGAGATACATACATATATATGTCTAAAGATGTATATGTATGTGTGTGTGTGTGTGTATATATATATATATATATATATATAAAAATATATATATATATATATATATATATATATACATATATATATACACACACACACGTGTGCACATATGTATTTATGTCTTTATATGTGTATATATGTATTTAATACATAAACATATAAACACAAATACATATGTACACACATATAGACATATATATAAGTGCATTGGAGCCCTTTGCAGTTTAGATGAAAACATGAAACAGCATATTTATGCAATATTAATTTTTATTGAAGTGTTGTTCTGTGTATATACTGTAAATATTTCACATTCCAATGTTCTTCACATAGGGGAATATGTAAGTATTTATAAATAAATATATATATATTTATTTAGGTATAGATATATATTGCACCAAAATACCATCAGATATATATAGAAATATGTATGTATAAATAGAATATTCTGCCATGTGAAAAACATTGGAATGTGAAATATTCATATTTTCATGTTGGTTTAGCGCATTTGAGAATATGCGATTGTATTTGCATGAGAGTAGGGTGTTAGGTTTCCCCCCACTTTTTTTGTACGTTATCGCGTGCAAGCGAAAACGTTTTACCTTTAACTTGTAATACGAGCACTACCCGACACGCACAAAAAGATTACTTCTAGCAGAGTTAGCGCTTTGAGCAGGAGCGTTAACTACCGCTCCAATCTGGCTCTAATTGTGTGATCTGTTTTTCAGTTGTAATATAATCAAGACGCGGAAGGTCGCATAAATAATTAGATGCTACATTACCTACATTCAATTCTGTGCATTTTTGGATCAGTGATTTGCAGGATCATATTCTAGAACACTGATTTTATAACAGCCATTGAAAAATCATTTATACTTGATTAGCATTATCTTGTCTTGACTCCATCTTAACCAATAAAATACACCACTGGTTTTCAAACCTGTCCTCAGGCCTCCATTGCAGGCCACATTTTGTGGATGCCTGAACTAGAGCACAGGTTAAATAATCAGCTGTTTAGCAAACCTGGTAATTTTATCTGCTCTCACCCAAGGTAATCCTAAAAACCATGCCTGTTGAGGAAGCCTGAGGAAAGGTTTGAAAACCAGTGCTGTATGCAGCCCTAACTTTTCCCCCAAACCATCCACCCACACCAAACTGTACCACTGACTCCAACCCTGGACCTGAACAGATTACACTGACTTTGCCAACTCCATTCTTGTACAGCAATCTTGTCCTTCAGATTACCCTAACTCTGCCACAGTTCACTCCAACTGCATACTTGCCCACCAAACTCCATATCTTCGATATATTTCTAAATAATTTGAGATATGTTATGCCAATGTTATTGTCCTAAATCAGAAGCAGCAACCCTTTTGTAGAGTGTACCCACAAAAAAATACTCTTTTGAATGTCCATGGTATGGTACCTATTTTTAAAGTCCAAATGGACATTAAATATACTTTTTATTTTAAATCAATAACATATGTTAGCTAATGAAGCATAGCTGCTGATATTTAGCATGGATTAATAGGACAAATATGGAACTTTGTATTATTGTGGTAGCTAAGAGGCAAATGCAAGCAAATTTATGAGTGCCAGTTGTGCACTTATGCCTGTCTTAAACCAATAATGGCACAGTTTCCTGGAGCAGATACTTGCAATAATGTGCTAATGTATAAATCACTTGGCAAATTATAAAGGAAATACCAAATTTGGTGTTGACTAATTTATAAAGAAGGAGCAAAAAACTGACTTGAAAGTCTGCTAATTGTAAACCTTACATTGGGTGAATTGCCAGAATAGCTACAATTCAATATTTGTCCTTGTTCCAAACATCTTTAAAGTATGAAATTAGATCCGATTTGTAGCAATTTCTTTTAATAACAGTATTAAATTTCTTACATTAAATTGCTTGGCCGTCTCTAATTATTCTCAATATTAAAATTATTTGAATGAAAAGCATGCATTGAATGGACTGCAAATTATATTAATCCAAATTTTGAAATTGAACCACCTCCTGAAACTCTCTTGGCAAATGCAGTGTTTTTTTTTATTAATTATAATCTATGGGAGAACTCTGTATAGGAAAATAACACACTATAAAGCTGAATTTCTAGATTAAATGTATATATACTGAAAACAATGTTGGAATTGATCAGTATGTGAAATAATTACAAAAAATTCAAGAATAGCTAACCCAGCATATCACCTATACCTATATATATATTTGCCCAGAGGGACACTTAAATATGGAGCTATCTGATCCCAGAATAAAGTTATGAGTATATTTATAAAATTTTATAAAAACAAAATTAACCTGTGAATAGGATTATAAAGTTTCCAACTGTCCAGTAAATATTATACAAAAAGACTGACATTTACACATCCTTTTTTGTTAAGCCCGTTAATGCCTCAATATTTTTCAAATATGGTTAAAAAAAAAAGTCACATTGGGCAGCCATATTTGTAAAGGATTGATTGATAATTGCACCTACAGCATGTCCCCAGGGCTAATTTGCGTGTTTATTCCAAAGATTACTGATGCGCATGCACTGAGAACACAGGTGCCAGACAGCTTTAGGGGAAATACCCGGATAAGCACTGGGAATATGCAGTAGGTGCCCCCAGATCTGGGCCAATCTTGGATTTAAAGAGACACAAAACCCACATTTTTTCTTTCATGATTTAGATAGAACATGCAATTTTAAAAAAAACTTTTCAATTTATTTCTAGTATCTGTTTTGTTTTCTTTGTATCCTTTGTTAAAAACTATACCTACATTGGCTCAGAAGCTGCTGATTGGTGGCTGCACATTTATGCAACTTGTCATTGGCTTCCAGCTAACTCCCAGTAGTGCATTACTGTTTCTTCAACAAAGGATACCAAGAGAATGAAGCAGATTACATAATAGTAGTACATTGGAAAGATATTTAAAATTCTATGTTCTATCTGACTTATGAAAGAAATTTTTTTGGGGTTTCATGTCCCTTGAAATTTTTTTTATGTTAAGGTAACATTATGAAGAATAGCATATTAGAAATATATGCACTTTAGTGTAGGACCAAAGAGATCAGTTTTAGATTTGGCTTTAAAAATAAACACACCCCTGTATAGGCTTATTATGGACATATGCCCTGCAGGCCATAAGCTGCCTTTAACTCAAAACCAGCATGTACAGGTATAGGACACAAACATGTGGTAAGCTGGGTGTGGAGACTAAGATTTGTAATGTTATTTAAAGGAGTCTGCAATTGTAAAATAATATGCTCTGTTTTAGTATTGCACTATTGCTTGTATATGATTATGTCTCTCTAAGGGCAATGGGGGAAACCAGACGTGGACTTCTTGGCCAGTGTGCTTAGAGGAATATGGCTGCACCTCACTGATGAGACCCAAATAAGGCCGAAATTGCCTGGTATTTCAGGGCTGGACTGACCTTGTTAGGCGGGAACAGACTGATATACTTATGGTAAGTTCTTCTCTGTGAAAAGCAACAAGCTAACAAGTTATTGAGCGGTTGTTTATTCCTGAGAGAGTGCTTCTCTTTCTCTATGTATTTATGATTATGTATTTAACCACTGCAAAGGGGTTAAACGTATAAAGTGAGGTCTGCAGCAGCAATGCACTACTGGTACCTACCTGAACCCATCTTGTGAACCAGTGACAAGAGGCATGTGTGTGTATCCACCAATCACCAGTTAGCTCCAAGAAGCGCACTGCGACTCCTGAGCCTATCAAGCTATGTTTTTTCCACAAAGGATACCAAGAGAATGAAGTCAATTTGAAAATGACTGTATTGCATGTTCTTTCTGAACTACGTCTCTAATCGCTTCTGTAAAATAGTAAGATAGATATACAGGAAGACATTTATTTTCTGGAATAAATGCCGTTAGTGAACCTAGTCAGTATGTACTTATTTATTTATATATTTAGCAATGCCATCAATAGCAAATACAGATGTTTGTATATAAGACACATAGCACTGGTTCTACAAATAGGAATGGTCCCTTAATTAACCCTTTTCTTTTTCAGGAATGTATCATGAGTGCAGCCATATATCCGCTTCTAATTAAAGGAACAGTAAAATTAAAATTAAACTTTCAAGATTCATACAGAGCACACTGTTTTCAACAAATTTCCAATGTACTTCTATTATTTAATTTGCTTCCTTCTCTTGGTATCCTTTGTTGAAAAAGCATACCTAGGTAGGTTCAGGTTGGTGGCTGCACATATATGCCTCTAGCCATTGTTTCACCAGATGTGTTCAGCCTGATCTCAGTAGTGTATTGCTGCTCCTTCAACAAAGTACACCAAGAGAATGATCACATTTGATAATAAAATTAAATTGAAAATGTATTTAAAATTGTATTCTCTATCTGAATCATGAATGAAAAAAAGGGTTTAATGTCCCTTTAGTCTGGGTAGGGTAATATGGCTCATTTGCTTATAGGAAGTTATGGACAGTGCTTTCATTTACAGCTTTTTTAGTTTTCGCATATTGACATCCAGCAACAAAAAAACAAAACAATTTGTTTCAGGCCTTGCAAAATGACCCATCTTCTGTTAACTGTTTAATACTGGTCAACCTAGAATATGACCGCCACTCTATATGATTGTTCAAGTTCACCACTAGGAAAACAATATACTTCTTAAAGTATACATAATGCCTTGCAGGACACCTGGCATTAGTTAGGTTTGGAATGTATGAGGTTTATTTACGCCTTTATTTCTCCACTTATATGCGGAAAACACAATTAAACAACTACACCGTGTCATCAACCCAGGAATCCTTCTGAGAACTGGAAGAGCAAGTACCTCCTGAATCATATTCATCTGCCCCCTCATCACATATATTATCAACGCTTCATTCACAGACTGATTTTAGGGTAAACCTGTTAAAACATAATTATTATTTTCTACCCGTCAAGGCTCCCGTAGCGCTGCTAAAACTCGGATTCTTTCCACCAACTGGGGTTGAAAGGCATTGGCTCACTCGCCTCACTAACACAAGTTTTCAACATGCAGCCCCAAGCTGGAAGCCACATAAAAACAGCAAGAGCCTTAAGTCTTCACCTTAATACAGAAAAAATTAAACATCCCCTCCCCCACATGATACAATGAGCAGGCAACGTTACAAATTAACAATAACAACGGCCCTTATTCGTTTCTGTAAACTTCATGTTTTCTGTCAGGCCTGTTTTGATTTTTTTTTGTATCTCCTTATATATAGATTTTGTTAAACAAAAAGGTCTGCTATTCACTTTTTTTCCTCCTCTTTCCCCCCCTCCCCCCCCGCCCTTGTTTTTAAGTTATGGCCTGTCCTTGCTTGAAGGTCTGCCATCCACAGGCAGCAAGCCCGGATGTACGCCCAACTCCACGGCCTGCTCTTTCCAGCGACACTGTATTCCAGAAGCACCTTGGCAGGCCCTTAGACCCTGTTTGATTGAGGGCAGTGGTGGCTGCTGTAAGCCGAGCTGTTTTCAGATGATTTCTGGGAAAAACAGTCTTCACAACTATCGGAATGTGAGCCTGGAAAGAAAAATGAGAGAAACAAAATCAAGCGATAAAAAATAATTGTTAAAAGGAATGGAATCTCCCATAATTACATTTTTGCACAGTTTAAAAGTTACATAACAAATATAAGCTCCAAGATGGCGGCGTCTAGTGTGAAGATGCTGTGCTTGACCATCGATTATTGTAAGGGTTAAAATTAGAGAGCAACTTTGAAGACAGCTTCATACACACAAGGAAAAACAATACCATAGCGAGTATTGACCATTTTATTGTAGTTATACTAAGCAGTTTAAAGGGATAGTAAAGTCCAAATTAAACTTTCATCCTTCAGATAGGGCATGCAATTTTAAACAACTTTCCAATTTACTTTTATCATCAAATTTGCTTTGTTCTTTTGGTATTCTTAATTGAAAGCTAAAGCTAGGTATGCTCACATGCTAATTTCTAAGCCCTTGAAGGCCACATCTTATCTGAATGCATTTGACATTTTTTCACAGCTAGAGGGCGTTAGTTCATGTGTTTCATATAAATAACATTATGCTCACACACGTGAAGTTATTTAAGAGTCAGCACTAATGCAACTCCATTAAAAGATCTGAGATAAGGAGGCAGTCTGCAGAGGCTTAAATACAAGGGTATTACAGAGGTAAAAAGTATATTTCTATAACAGTGTTGGTTATGCAAAACTGGGGAATGGTAAATAAAGGGATTATCTATCTTTTTACACAATAACATGTTTGGTGTTCACTATTCCTTTAATGTCCCTTTAAAGGGACACAAAACACTCTAATCACAAAACATTTGTTGTTGTCTTACTGTAAAATAACATATCAGCTAAGTGAGGAACCAATCAGTACTTGTTACTGGAGTAGCTAAATTAGCCAGGTCATTATGTTTGCAAAGCATTCCTTGTTTTGGAGTTTATTATCTGATAAATTCTGCTCAGGACAATTAGGAACAGATATGTAGCAGGTTTAGCCTAGTGACATGGTGTGCATTTACTGTACCCAGAATTAGAAAACTCACAATTTTCAGGGTCGAATTACACAAAAAGAAGGCAAGATAAAAGTATATTGTAAAAGTTGTTTTATTCTACACATAATTAAATATGTTCTATTATAATCTTAAAGTATTCACTATCCCTTTAAAAAAATAATCTAATTTGTTAAATCATGTTGTTTGTGTATTGTGTATTACTATATATAGGTATATACAGATATATATGAATATACAGATATATATGAATATATATTTAAAAATACATAGAACATTTTCCCCTATGTGAAGAACATTGGAATGTAAAACACATAAAATATTAAAATTGAATAAAAATGATTTTTCATGGTTTCGGCTCTTTTTGGAGACGGATTTCTTCTTGTGAAAGTGCAAAACTCAAAGATCTGGATTTTCACAGATTTTTGTGTGATAAAACTTTCACAGAAAGAAATCCGGCTCCAAAAAGAGCTGAAAGGGACACTAAACACATTTCATGCACATTTCTCTAATCATGTGTGCAGCCATGTTGGAACCTAAGATTACACTGCAGGTATCTGAAGGAGAGTTGCTTTACTGGAATGTAGTGAAAGAAAGATTTCAACATGGCAGCAACCATGACTAGTGGCAGGTGGGGAATAACCACAATACTATGCTTATAGAATGTACTTAGTGTTCAATGTCCCTTTAATACTGCTGCTGGCGGCCATTTTCAGCATTCGTGGTTACACAAATCACACAAATACACATCTATATTTAAAATTAAGAGTAAGTGCTATTTGCTGATTGAAACGTTCAGGTAAAGACTTTATTTTACTTGTATGGTCTATATTTTGGTTGTTTTCCCTATTTTTTTTTTTTTATTTATCTATTTTTTTTTTCATTTTATCCTCTTTCGATCTCTCTTTTCTGCACTTTATCCGCCTCTCCCTTTCTTTTCTTTTCCTCTGACCTTTTCCTAACATATTTTTATATATTTAATTTGCACTCGGGCAGGGTGAGAGTAGGGCTGTCAACTTCCTGTATTTAGCTTATGACTTGTTTATGGTATTAGGTGTATAATATATATATATATATATATATATATATATATAGATATATATATATATATATATATATATATATATATATAGTGTTATTCTTTATATAGGATAGGACACACTAAATGTTGGAAAATGGATGGGCCATACAGGGGGAGAATAATTAAGGGGGCTGGTGCGGAGGGCCCCCAAAATGTGTCTTTTCCAAGGCCCTGCAAATGCCAAGGTTAGCCCAGTTGCTTTTTCTTCCATCTCTTTGCTTTTGTCTGTTATGGACATGGGGGGACCATTCGGACTAGAACATAATATTGCTATGTAAGCAAAGGTGGGAGTGTGGAGTTATAATGTATAAATTCAGTATTAGAACAGTATTAGTAAGTTAGGGTTTGGAGGGTCACTCATGCAGTCGTCTAGTAGGGTGCATCAGCTGAGAGAGTCCTTAAATACGTCTAGAGAGTGTAAGAAGGTGATGGGTCTCCTCAAAGGGACAGTAAAGCCAAAATGTAATGATTCATATAGAATCTGCCATTTTAAACAGGTTTTCAATGTAGTTCTATTATCAAATTGACTTTATTTTATTAGTATCGTTTGTTGAAGAGTACATCTAGGTGGGCTTCACAGCAGCAAAGTTAATAATGTATTTTAAAGACCTGATTCTGTGAATTGCATTTTTGAAAAGCACAAAAAATGTTTTACTTCACAAGGCAAATGTATTTTCTAAACTGAAGCACAATACTGATTCTGATATATAGTAATTACAGGTCTGGGTAGCAACATCAACTAATCAAAGGACATACTGAGCCCAGGGCCCCTATTTATCAAAGGTCTTGCGGACCTGATCCGACAGTGCGGATCAGGTCCGCAAGACCTCGCTAAATGCGGAGAGCAATACACTCTCCGCATTTAACATTGCACCAACAGATCACAAGAGCTGCTGGTGCAACGCCGCCCCCTGCTGACTCGCGGCCAATCGGTCGCCAGCAGGGAGCTGTCAATCAACCCGATTATACTCGATCGGGTTGATTTCCGGCGATTCCTGTCCGCCTGCTCAGAGCAGGCAGACAGGGTTATGGAGCAGCAGTCTTTAGACCGCTGCTTCATAACTTGTGTTTCTGGCGAGTCTGAAGACTCGCCAGAAACACGGCCCTTCAAGATGTGATATTTTATTTCTCTCTCAAATTCACTCAATTTAAACAGCCATTTTTCTCCTTTTGTAAGCACAATAAATATCTCAAGTAAATAGTCTCTCTCTTCTATATTCATATACATCCAAACTATATATATATATATATATATATATATATATATATATATATATATATATACATACATACTGGGCCTATAGTTCTTATCTGCTGTCCAAATCTATGTTTCTATATATACATACATATATATATATATATATATATATATATATACTGTACGTATATACACTAGTCCTAAAGCCCGTGTACACGAGCCATTTTTTGCAGTACAATGGTCCCACCCCTTGCTCTCCCCCCCCTCTATTTTGCTCTCTCTCCCCCCCCTCTCTTTTACGCTCTCTTCCCCCTCTCTTTTACGCTCTCTTCCCCCCTCTCTTTTACGTTCTCTCTCCACCCTCTCACCCTTCTCTTTTGCTCTCTGTCACCCCCTCTTTTGCTCTATATCTCCCCTCTTGTGCTGCTCTCTCTCTCATGCAGACACTCAGACAGCCACGGCAGCTCCCGCCCCGTCACGCTTAGACCCCGCCCAGCTCCTCCCCCTCCACGACATGGCTCTGCCCCTTCACGACCGGTCAGCTCCGCACCCTTCACTGATTAGGTGCCAGCAGCCCAGGTCAGTTTGTTGAAGGCCGGGTGTGTTTTTCCTCGTGCAGTCTCTACTGCGCATGACAGCTTCGGACAAACACACTTGGTCTTTTATATTTATAGGATACCCTTCTCTGTTTGTGGCATGAATTTAGAATAAAAAGAGCTCTTTTGAGAGGCAACTGTCACATTTTTAATTGACGCTATGAATGTAAAGTGCACAAAATCCTCTCACAATTTTACTCCAAAGTATAATATCAGAAAATTCTGACTGGAGACCTGTCTACATTTATAGTAAACCTAGGCCTTGTTCAAGGTGGCACACCCAAAAAAATATTGTTGGTACACAACATGTAGTGCTGCTCCCTGGGCTAAATAGATAAAGCCCGTCCCCTATGAAAGATATTTATATTATATATAGAATATTAACCCAGTTTTGGCACTTGCTCTTGGATTAATGCCACTGTGCACTTGAAAAAGAAAAAAGTTGCAATGTCAATAAAGAAGGGGAAATAAAAGAACAGTGTCAGACCTTTTTGCTTCTATAAGCATTGCATTTTTTTTTCTCACACACAAAACGCGTAAGGCTGTTCTTTTTGACACAATTCCCTGTGTACCCTTTTTAAAAGTTTGTTTTTATTCCATTAAATCTAGAATTTTACCCAGATTCTGTAATTAAATTGTGTGCGTCATAGAATCTGGGGAAAATACTTAAAATGAACATAAAAGTGCATAAAGTAACTGTTCTAATGCATTGTATTTTGGCAGATAGTTAAACTCAGCTTCAAGAGCAGCAATGCACTGCTGGGAGCTAGCTGAACACATATGGTGAGCCAATGACAAGAGGCAAATATGTGCAGCCTTCATTCACCAACTGGCTTCCTTTAGTACATTACTACTCCTGAAAGTTTGACTATTACAGCCCTTTAGTTTAGTTAACAAAATTTATGCTTACTTGATAAATTATTTTTTTTCAGAATGATGATGATCCTCCATAACATATGGGATATATTTCCCGCCACTAGGAGGAGGTCAAGAACCCATATCAGGGCTTAAAATCCCTCCCACCTCCCATCTAGCTCTAGTTTAACATATAGCTGAGTACAGAATAGAAAGCATATAGATAGGAAAGACAAAGCAGGGTCTGTAGAGATGTCATTAGAACTGTCACCCAAACATTGAAACGGCAGGGCCTTTGGACTATCATCATTCTGAAAAAAAAGAATTGATCAGGTTAGCATAAATTTTGTTTTCTTTCGTAAAATGATGATGGTCTACAGTCCTTCATAACATATGCTATTAATACCCAAGCCAAACAATTTTTATAGGCAGTTCTTATTTAGCTGACACTGAGGCCTGAAGGATTTTCCTACCAAAAGCTGCTTGCAAAAAAAACAAAACCTCAAAGTGAAAAACTCTGAAAAAAGTATGCAGAGAAGACATGTTGCAGCATTGCAAATATGCTCCAAAGATGCATAATTTTTAAAAAACCCACAATGTTGCAACTGCTCTAGTAGAAGAGCTGAATACATTAGGAGGCGACTTTCCCGCCTTCAAGTAAGCCTTATAAATCACTTTTTTAAGCCAAGAGGGCAACGCTTCCTTAGTAACTTTCTGCTTCTTACGAGTCCCAGAGCAGTGCAAAAACAAACTAGAAGTTTGTCTGAAATCTTTAGTAGCTTGTAAATAGAGCTTCAAAGCATTGGCTACCTCAAGATTATGTAAGAGCCGCTACTTAGAGTTAGCAGGATCTGAACGCAATAAAGGAACAACCATTTCTTGATTGGTATTTTCCTTTGAAACTACCAAAGAAGGAATATATATATAGTTAGTACAAAGTATAGATTTCTCCTTGTGAATAATTAGAAATGGAGATCACAAGACAAAGTGAACAACTCAGCAACTCTCCTTGCTAAAGAGAATGCTAATAGTAAGAGTACTTTCCAAGGTTCAAACAAAGAACCTTGTCATGCAGAGAAACGTAGATTCAGATTCCAGGGAAGAGAAATGACAATCACAATTGGCCTTATTCTAACAAACACCTGTACAAAAGTCTGATATTTAGGAAGTTCAGCCTATGAAAAATAACAGATAAAGCAGAAATTTGATCTTTTAGAAATTAGCAGACAAACCCTTGTCAAGGCCATCCTGAGAAAAACTAAAGGAGTCTAGAAATCCTAAAGGAATACCAAGAAAACCTTTTGGAAGAACACCATTTGAAACAAATGCCTTCCAAACCCAGTAATAAATTACAGGCTTTCTGGCCTGCATCAAAGATTCAATAACCGAATTAGAGAAACCTCTATGTCTCAAAACTAGGCGTTCAAGCTCCACGCCATTAAATGTAGAGATTAGAGATCCTGATGAAAAAGGGAACCTTGAGACAACAGGTCTTGTCTCAGAGGAAGAAGCCATGGAGAGCAAGAAACCTCTGCACTATATCTGCATACCAAGTCCTGTGGAGTCAGGCTGGAGCAATTATTATTACTGACGTTGACTCCCATTTGGTTCAAGTATGATTCTTGGAAACAGGTATGCTAGATGAAGGTCCAGTGGATGCACCAAGGCATCTATTAGAAGAGCTTTGGATCTTTTGATCTCGCACAATAGCTTGTAAGCATGTGATTTAAATGAAAGGTCGAATTGAATGATATCTTACAGCGCTCAAAGTATCCCAATCTTGCTTTTTGATAATGGGGTACCTAGCTGCCCCTGAGATTGATATGTATTGGTAGTGGAATATCAGAAAGCGCCTAACTAGAGGCTATTGGGAGATGGGTTAAGAGATTAAATGTGCTTTTCTACCAAGTGTAGATATTCTTGGTAAAAGACAACACAAGGTTGTATAAAGATGAATATGTAAGCAATGTAAGAGTTTGACAAATTTAATACATTAAAGTAAAATTAAGCATATAATTAGAAACATTCAGTTAAAAACATGGATCCATGTACATATTTTAAATATTGTACAATATTAATCAATAAATAACAATTGTTTGATATTAAAACACAAACTTATTTTAAAACACAAACTTATTTTAAAAAACACAAACTTGTTTTAAAAAATTACTTTAAATATTGGGTTGACAAGAAATTGTTGTTATTCAATTTCTTAAAAAAAATCCTTAAAATGTGGTTTGGGTGTATTGCACCAGTTAGATGATCAAATAGAGTGTCTCTAGTTCCTTAGTGGGAATATCCTCCTTCGTGAAAAGATGTGAAAAAAACAAAATTTATGCTTACCTGATAAATTCATTTCTCCTGTAGTGTGGTCAGTCCACGGGTCATCATTACATTATCTCCTCCCCTACAGGAAGTGCAAGAGGATTCACCCAGTAGAGCTGCTATATAGCTCCTCCCCTCTACGTCACCTCCAGTCATTCGACCAAAGGACCAACGAGAAAGGAGAAGCCCAAGGGTGTAGTGGTGACTGGAGTATAATCCAAAAAATTTTTTTTAGCCTGCCATAAAAAACAGGGCGGGCCGTGGACTGACCACACTACAGGAGAAATGAATTTATCAGGTAAGCATAAATTTTGTTTTCTCCTGTTAAGTGTGGTCAGTCCACGGGTCATCATTACTTCTGGGATACCAATACCAAAGCAAAAGTACACGGATGACGGGAGGGACAGGCAGGCTCTTTATACGGAGGGAACCACTGCCTGAAGAACCTTTCTCCCAAAAACAGCCTCCGAAGAAGCAAAAGTGTCAAATTTGTAAAATTTGGAAAAAGTATGAAGAGAAGACCAAGTTGCAGCCTTGCAAATCTGTTCAACAGAAGCCTCATTCTTAAAGGCCCAAGTGGAAGCCACAGCTCTAGTAGAATGAGCTGTAATTCTTTCAGGTGGCTGCTGTCCAGCAGTCTCATAGGCTAATCGTATTATGCTACGAAGCCAAAAAGAGAGAGAGGTAGCCGAAGCTTTTTGACCTCTCCTCTGACCAGAATAAACGACAAACAGGGAAGACGTTTGACGAAAATCCTTAGTTGCCTGTAGATAAAATTTCAGGGCACGGACTACATCTAGATTGTGTAGCAGACGTTCCTTCTTCGAGGAAGGATTAGGACACAAAGATGGAACAACAATCTCTTGATTGATATTCCTGTTAGTGACCACCTTAGGTAGGAACCCAGGTTTAGTACGCAGAACTACCTTGTCTGAATGAAAAATCAGATAAGGAGAATCACAATGTAAGGCAGATAACTCAGAAACTCTTCGAGCCGAGGAAATAGCCATTAAAAACAGAACTTTCCAAGATAACAACTTGATATCAATGGAATGAAGGGGTTCAAACGGAACACCCTGTAAAACATTAAGAACTAAGTTCAAACTCCATGGCGGAGCAACAGTTTTAAACACAGGCTTGATCCTAGCTAAAGCCTGACAAAAGGCTTGAACGTCCGGAACTTCTGACAGACGTTTGTGTAAAAGAATGGACAGAGCTGAAATCTGTCCCTTTAAAGAACTAGCGGATAACCCCTTTTCTAAACCTTCTTGTAGAAAAGACAATATCCTTGGAATCCTAACCTTACTCCATGAGTAACTCTTGGATTCGCACCAATATAAGTATTTACGCCATATTTTATGGTAAATCCTTCTGGTAACAGGCTTCCTAGCCTGTATTAAGGTATCAATAACTGGCTCAGAAAAACCACGTTTTGATAAAATCAAGCGTTCAATCTCCAAGCAGTCAGCTTCAGAGAAGTTAGATTTTGATGTTTGAATGGACCCTGGATCAGAAGGTCCTGTTTCAGAGGTAGAGACCAAGGCGGACAGGATGACATGTCCACTAGATCTGCATACCAAGTCCTGCGTGGCCATGCAGGTGCTATTAGAATCACTGATGCTCTCTCCTGTTTGATTCTGGCAATCAATCGAGGAAGCATCGGGAAGGGTGGAAACACATAAGCCATCCCGAAGGTCCAAGGTGCTGTCAAAGCATCTATCAGAACCGCTCCCGGATCCCTGGATCTGGACCCGTAGCGAGGAAGCTTGGCGTTCTGACGAGACGCCATGAGATCTATCTCTGGTTTGCCCCAACGTCGAAGTATCTGGGCAAAGACCTCCGGATGAAGTTCCCACTCCCCCGGATGAAAAGTCTGACGACTTAAGAAATCCGCC
The DNA here is from genome assembly GCF_027579735.1 of Bombina bombina. Taxonomy (NCBI): domain Eukaryota; kingdom Metazoa; phylum Chordata; class Amphibia; order Anura; family Bombinatoridae; genus Bombina; species Bombina bombina. The sequence goes on from NC_069505.1 coordinate 320,142,726, forward strand.
TCCCAGTTCTCCACTCCCGGGATGTGGATTGCAGACAGGTGGCAAGAGTGAGACTCTGCCCAGCGAATTATCTTTGATACTTCCATCATTGCTAGGGAGCTTCTTGTCCCTCCCTGATGGTTGATGTAAGCTACAGTCGTGATGTTGTCCGACTGAAACCTGATGAACCCCCGAGTTGTTAACTGGGGCCAAGCCAGAAGGGCATTGAGAACTGCTCTCAATTCCAGAATGTTTATTGGAAGGAGACTCTCCTCCTGATTCCATAGTCCCTGAGCCTTCAGAGAATTCCAGACAGCGCCCCAACCTAGTAGGCTGGCGTCTGTTGTTACAATTGTCCAGTCTGGCCTGCTGAATGGCATCCCCCTGGACAGGTGTGGCCGATAAAGCCACCATAGAAGAGAATTTCTGGTCTCTTGATTCAGATTCAGAGTGGGGGACAAATCTGAGTAATCCCCATTCCACTGACTTAGCATGCACAATTGCAGCGGTCTGAGATGTAGGCGTGCAAAAGGTACTATGTCCATTGCCGCTACCATTAAGCCGATCACCTCCATGCATTGAGCTACTGACGGGTGTTGAATGGAATGAAGGACACGGCATGCATTTTGAAGCTTTGTTAACCTGTCTTCTGTCAGGTAAATCTTCATTTCTACAGAATCTATCAGAGTCCCCAAGAAGGGAACTCTTGTGAGTGGAAAGAGAGAACTCTTCTTTTCGTTCACCTTCCATCCATGCGACCTTAGAAATGCCAGTACTAACTCTGTATGAGACTTGGCAGTTTGAAAGCTTGAAGCTTGTATCAGAATGTCGTCTAGGTACGGAGCTACCGAAATTCCTTGCGGTCTTAGTACCGCCAGAAGAGTACCCAGAACCTTTGTGAAGATTCTTGGAGCCGTAGCCAATCCGAATGGAAGAGCTACAAACTGGTAATGCCTGTCTAGAAAGGCAAACCTTAGATACCTGTAATGATTTCTGTGAATCGGTATGTGAAGGTAAGCATCCTTTAAATCCACTGTGGTCATGTACTGACCCTCTTGGATCATGGGCAAAATTGTTCGAATAGTTTCCATCTTGAACGATGGAACTCTTAGGAATTTGTTTAGGATCTTTAAATCCAAGATTGGCCTGAAAGTTCCCTCTTTTTTGGGAACTACAAACAGATTTGAGTAAAACCCTTGTCCTTGTTCCGACCGCGGAACTGGATGGATCACTCCCATTAATAAAAGATCTTGTACGCAGCGTAGGAACGCTTCTTTCTTTATTTGGTTTGTTGACAACCTTGACAGATGAAATCTCCCTCTTGGGGGAGAGGATTTGAAGTCCAGAAGGTATCCCTGAGATATGATCTCTAACGCCCAGGGATCCTGAACATCTCTTGCCCAAGCCTGGGCGAAGAGAGAAAGTCTGCCCCCTACTAGATCCGGTCCCGGATCGGGGGCCCTCGATTCATGCTGTCTTAGGGGCAGCAGCAGGTTTCCTGGCCTGCTTGCCCTTGTTCCAGGACTGGTTAGGTTTCCAGCCTTGTCTGTAGCGAGCAACAGCTCCTTCCTGTTTTGGTGCAGAGGAAGTTGATGCTGTTCCTGCTTTGAAATTACGAAAGGAACGAAAATTAGACTGTCTAGCCCTAGGTTTGGCTTTGTCCTGAGGCAGGGCATGGCCTTTACCTCCTGTAATGTCAGCGATAATCTCCTTCAACCCGGGCCCGAATAAGGTCTGCCCTTTGAAAGGTATATTAAGCAATTTAGATTTAGAAGTAACATCAGCTGACCAGGATTTTAGCCACAGTGCTCTGCGTGCCTGAATGGCAAATCCGGAATTCTTAGCCGTAAGTTTAGTTAAATGTACTACGGCATCTGAAATAAATGAGTTAGCTAACTTAAGGGTTTTAAGTTTGAGTGTAATCTCATCTAGTGTAGATGATTCAAGTGTCTCTTCCAGAGACTCAAACCAAAATGCTGCTGCAGCCGTGACAGGCGCAATACATGCAAGAGGTTGCAATATAAAACCTTGTTGAACAAACATTTTCTTAAGGTAACCCTCTAATTTTTTATCCATTGGATCTGAAAAAGCACAGCTATCCTCCACCGGGATAGTGGTACGCTTAGCTAAAGTAGAAACTGCTCCCTCCACCTTAGGGACCGTTTGCCATAAGTCCCGTGTGGTGGCGTCTATTGGAAACATTTTTCTAAATATCGGAGGAGGTGAGAACGGCACACCGGGCCTATCCCACTCCTTAGTAACAATTTCAGTAAGTCTCTTAGGTATAGGAAAAACATCAGTACTCGCCGGGTACCGCAAAATATTTATCCAACCTACACATTTTCTCTGGTATTGCAACTGTGTTACAATCATTCAGAGCCGCTAACACCTCCCCTAGTAATACACGGAGGTTTTCCAGCTTAAATTTAAAATTTGAAATATCTGAATCCAGTCTGTTTGGATCAGAACCGTCACCCACAGAATGAAGCTCTCCGTCCTCATGTTCTGCCACCTGTGACGCAGTGTCTGACATGGCCCTAATATTATCAGCGCACTCTGTTCTCACCCCAGAGTGATCACGCTTGCCTCTAAGTTCTGGTAATTTAGCCAAAACTTCAATCATAACAGTAGCCATATCCTGTAATGTGATTTGAAATGGCCGCCCAGATGTACTCGGCGCTACAATATCACGCACCTCCCGAGCGGGAGATGCAGGTACTGACACGTGAGGCGAGTTAGTCGGCATAACTCTCCCCTCGTTGTTAGGTGAAATATGTTCAGTTTGTACAGATTGACTTTTATTTAAAGTAACATCAATACAATTAGTACATAAATTTCTATTGGGCTCCACTTTGGCATTAGCACATATAGCACATGTATCTTCCTCTGAATCAGACATGTTTAACACACTAGCAATAAACTAGCAACTTGGAAATGCTTTTCAAGTAATTTACAATAATATGAAAACGAACTGTGCCTATAAGAAGCACAGAAAAAATTATGACAGTTGAAAATAAATAAGTTATAGCATCAAATCTTTGTAAGAAATATACAATTTTAGCAAAGGATTGTTCCCATTAGCAAAGGATAACTAACCCTGGCAGCAGAAAAAATACACAAATAAACGTTTTTTATCACAGTCAACTACAATCTTCACAGCTCTGCTGTGAATGATTACCTCCCTCAAAAAAAGCTTTGGAGATCCCTGAGTTCTGTAGAGATGAACCGGATCATGCAGGAAGAAAATGAACCTCTGACTGAGTTTTTTGATGCGTAGTAAAAGCGCCAAAAATGGCCCCTCCCCCTCACACATAACAGTGAGAGAGATCAGTAAACTGCTTTAATTTAAACAAAACTATTGCCAAGTGGAAAAAATAGTGCCCAAAACATTTTTTCACCCAGTACCTCAGAGAAATAAACGTTTTTACATGCCAGCAAAAAAACGTTTAACCTCAATAAATTAATTGTTATTTAAAACCTATTGCAAGTCCCTGCAAATTAGGTTAAGTCTATGCATACAGTATAAATCCAGTGAAGTACCATTCCCCAGAATACTGAAGTGTAAAATATACATACATGACAGCCTGATACCAGCTACATCTACTGCATTTAAGGCTGAGTTTACATTATAACGGTATGGCAGGATTTCCTCATCAATTCCATGTCAGAAAATAATAAACTGTTACATACCTCTTTGCAGATTAATCTGCCTGCTGTCCCCTGATCTGAAGTTTACCTCTCCTCAGATGGCCGAGAAACAGCAATATGATCTTAACTACTCCGGCTAAAATCATAGAAAAAACTCAGGTAGATTCTTCTTCAAATTCTACCAGAGAATGAATAACACACTCCGGTGCTATTATAAAATAAAAAACTTTTGATTGAAGGTAATAAACTAATTAAATCACCACAGTCCTCTCACACATCCTATCTATTCGTTGGGTGCAAGAGAATGACTGGAGGTGACGTAGAGGGGAGGAGCTATATAGCAGCTCTACTGGGTGAATCCTCTTGCACTTCCTGTAGGGGAGGAGATAATATCCCAGAAGTAATGATGACCCGTGGACTGACCACACTTAACAGGAGAAACAATAATGGTATAAAAAATAAAAATGATTCCTTTAAGTGAAAAAATGCAGTGTTCCAGAAAAAATTCTGTGTTCAAAACAAAAAATATATTGGTGTTTTAAAATCGGAAATATGTTGATCAAAAATATATTGGATAAAATATGATAAAAGTGTAAAAAATTAAACTCAAAAATTGAACTCAAAAAACGTGTAGTAATCCAAGAGTGGTGATAGTGAAAAATTAGTTAGTGGAAAAAAAGGGTTTGTAAATGAAAGGTCATCAGATCTATTCCCTGTAAGCCCATTTTGAACTCTGAGAGATCTAAAATGTCCTAATGGAAAGACCACTCTTTTGAATGGACCGATAGACCGCTGAGATGATCCACCTCCCAGTTGTTCACACCTGGTATGTGAATTGCCAATAGGGATAAAAGAGTCCTCTCTGCCTAAGACAGTTTTAGACACTTCCTTTATGGTCAGTGGACTGCAGATATCCCCCTTGATAATTTATGTAGGACACCACCGAGATGTCCGACTTGAAACGGATAAACTTTTCCACCTTCAATAGGGGACAGGGTTGAGAGCCCGAAGATTGCTCGAAGTTCCAGAATGTTAATTGGTAACCTTGCCTCTGGAAACCAAACTCCTTGCAATCTTCGAGAAACACAGACCACCCCCCAGCTAGAGAGACTGTTGTCTGTAGGGACAATAGGCCAAGACTGATGAAGGAGGGATGCCTCAAAGGTCAAAGACAGACTTTGTGTCTTCAAGAAAAAGATTGACGGAAATTTATAGTAAATTTGGTACACTGTAGATCAAATAAGAATGTGCTGTTGTGTACAGCAGCCTAAAGGTCCTTGCAAAAAAACACTCCTGCCTATAGGATGTTATCAAATCTGAACCTTTAGGTTATCAGTACAAGAAATATTTTGCAAATTTACCTCAGGATTCTGAGCTTAATCCCTAGAGATGTATGCTTACTTAGTTTAGGGACAGCGGCTAAACAAACTGTCACTATTTTGTATATGTTATTTTTAGCTTTAGGAGTAAAAACAGTAGTTTCCCCCTGAGTGACAAGTACAGAGCGAATTCCCTCAAGAAAGTAGACTGTTGCCGCTGATATGTATGCAAAATTTGAGGTAAACAATTCTCACAGATTTGAGTGGCCTGGCGCATACTGGAACATATTTTCAAAATAAACATGTATATGTAGACAAAGGGATATTTTAGAAAGTGACTCCTCAATAGAGATTTCAGTAGGGACAGAGACATTTTATTCCATTTTCACTTATAATAATGTATACAATGACACTGTATATAAGTATTAGTACAGACAATACCTGGTAAAGAGCCCTGTACACTAAGTTTACTCCCTCAGAAACCACTACAGGTGTGCTCATGACAGTGTAATAGAGTTGTGAATATTAAGCTAGGGAGTCTCATTCTATTATGAAGAGTAAAAGCAGGAATGATTCAGCCCTCTGTGGCAAAGGATTGTAGTGTTAGGACCAGTCTATATTGTGGCACCTTGTAAGTGGTGACTGGCTAAGCAAAATATGGCCATATTGTGTGACTAAGATCCCAATTTTATTTAAAAAGAATAGTTGTCCATTGATGTTGTTTGCAGGCAATTTTTTGCAGCAGTTCAAAAAATATGTTGTGGTTTTGAAAATGGATGTGCGCCAATACCTTTTTGTTTGTGTATTGACTAGACAGATGTGTATATAAACTTTTTGTAAGGTGTGCTAAACCAAATTTTGTATATATATATATATATATATATATATATATATATATATATATATATATATATATATATATATATATAATAAGAAAGAAAAATAAAAGGATCCAGGTATCGAATACAACAAGTGGTTTATTCAAGCTTGCATGTGATATGCACACACAGATAAGATATATATATATATATATATATATATATATATATATAATATATATATATATATATATATATATATATGTATGTATAGTGAGACATAACAAGAGAACTCATCCTGGAAAGTAGCCAGGTTGAAAAAAAGACAGGGAAACAGCACTCTTTTAAAGTAATCAATATTTTTTACTAGCACAATATAATATACATAAATGGTAAAGGAGATGGCATACGGGTGTCCTCCCTCCGCCTTGGCACTGCAAGGATAGGCAGAATCCACCGTGTGTAAAAATACAGAATCTGATTGCAACAAAAATATATTACAAAGAAACAATACTATAGGACCTATCGAGTCCAATAGACAAAACCTGACCGGTCAGGGGATGTGCGAAACAAATTGCCCAAAAATTGTAAATGCAGCAAGATGCAGAGCTGGCTAAAGTAAAGCCTGTCACACTTCCTACACCCGGCTGCGCACAGCACCCCTGTGAAGAGGTAATTGCTGGGCAGATAAAACGGAATGTGGGATCTAAGAAAGTAATGACAGCCTTATGACAAGCGGAATATGATAATCAGGCATACCTTGCAATATGTACAATATAGAAAATATATACAGAGGGAAAGTGTGTACCAAAGATCAACTACTCCCTGCTGCATCCGACACCTCTCTCAGGAGGTATGACAGGTCGGGCAGGTTGTGTAATGGGATCTAAGTGATCAAATGGAGACACGCCCTCAGGATATGTACATGGGTTAATGAGCCATACATTTCAATCTTCATATGGAAATGACATAAGTAAACTCAAAAACAAGGCATAGGTTAATGTCTGAAATGACCAATTGACACATTAAAGCAAACAGCGTTAGTATATGCTATGCAGAGAAGCAAAAGAATATGTTAGTACTCAGCATGCATCCATCCATTTGTTATTAGATGAGCTATGATCCTTGTAAGTTCTTAAGGAGAGCCGTGCCCCCTCTCGACAGAGTGGCGTTTGCCAGGTGCGAAAGTTCACGCACATAAGCCAGAGCTGGTTAGTACAGTTAGCGGCAAGGAATCTAATAACAGTAAGGAACCATACGACCTGTTAGATTCAGTGGTTTGTCGGCCGTGCCAGGTTGCTGTTAGTCCATGACAGTAAATGCCAGAAGTTTATCCAGACTTTGCTTTTGAATGTGGCTGTTGAGTAACCGCTGGGCTTGTTGTAAGTTCTTTACTTTGAAATCCTCACACGCACATCACGTGATCCGGTCGGCTGGACCTATGCCGACGCGCGTTTCACCCGTGCGTCCAAGTTGCTTTACGGGCTTCGTCAGGGCGTAATATCCATGGTGCACTTGTCACCGTATTTATACAAAGTATGGTTAGCGCCTCTACTGACGGGTGAAAATATTACAGGTAAATACAAAATAGCAAAACTTAAGAAAAAACACAAACTGTCTATTTTTAAATTTAGAGTAGCAAAAGTGCTCACTCTACTTTATGTTGCATATTTACAAAAGAATAAAAGTTAACTATATTAATGTTGCAACCTTCAATTTGTTGAAGGTTTACTTAGTTAAACTTAATAGCGTACAAGACCCTAGAGAATGAATTTATTTACAAAAAACAGGCCATATCCAATTTATCATTAAGGCCTGCAGGAAGCTGTGTACCCAGAATAGAGATCCACCTGCATTCCTTTTGGAGGAGAATTCTATCATTATCCCCTCCTCTATTATTGGTAATTCCCCTATCTATTCCAATAAAAGAGAGAGAGTCAGGATTGCTATCATGCATGAGTTCATAATGTTTGGCCACATTACTTTTCTGGTTTTTGTATTTGACATCATCCCGGTGCTCTGTTATCCGGTCTTTTATGGCTCTTCTCGTTTTTCCCACGTAGTACCGCGGGCAGCTACACGAAAGGAGGTAAACAACCCCTTCCGTGTTACAATTCACAAAGTGTTTTAGAGTGTAGGTTTTGCCTGTATGTGTTGCAAATTGTTTAGTCTTAAGCATAAACTTGCATGCAACACATTTGCCACAGGGATGGTTGCCATAAGATCTATGTTTAGACAGCCAATTCTGTTGTTTAGGAACTGACAGATATTGGCTTTTTACCAATTTGTCTTTTAAATTTGGAGCCCTTTTGGCTGTGATGTTTGGAAAATCCCCAACATCACGAGATACAGCTTCATCGCTAAGTAGAGTGTGCCAATTTTGTGCCAGGATTTGTTTTAGTGATGTCCAGTGGCAATTATATTCAGTGACCAATCTAATCTTTGATTCGCCAATCTTATCTTTGGGCACAAGAAGACTGTCTCTATTCAAATGGGCCGCACCAGTTAGGGCTTGTTTTACTATCCTCTTTGAATATCCTCTATTCAAAAACCGTTTTTCCATTTCAGCCGCATGTTGATAGTATTTCCCTTTTGTGGAACAATTCCGGCGTAGCCTGAGAAATTGGCCCTTGGGAATGCCTCTTTTTAGGTGGCTTGGATGGTGACTTGAAGCGTGGAGTAGGCTATTGGTGGCAGTGCTTTTGCGATAATTTTCTGTCACCAGATAGCCATCTTTGATCTTCACGTTTATATCCAAAAAGGATATTTCTTCCTTACTAAACTGTAAGGTAAGTGAGATGTTACTCTTATTGTTGTTTAAAGAATTAACAAATTCTTTCAAATCATGCTCCGAGCCTTCCCAGATGAGGAAGACATCATCCACATATCGTAACCATATGTGGATGTTGTCTTCAAAGAGGGAGTTCTGGTATACATCTTCCATCTCCCAGATGCCTAGATGGAGGCACGCATAAGTGGGAGCACATGTAGCCCCCATTGCTGTTCCCTGTTGTTGGGAATATATCTTATTGTCGAACATGAATATATTATTGGTGAGTGTAAATTTTAGCAGTTCGATTACAAAATCTGTGTGTTGCATTGCACTCATACCTCTCATCGATAGAAAGTGCTTGCAGGCCCTTAGTCCTATCTCGTGGGGGATTGATGAATACAATCCCTCCACGTCAAGAGTGACAAGAATGGCGTTGTCTGGAATCACCAATCTGTCAATCTTCCTTAGGAAATCCGAGGTGTCCATGATGAAGGATGGTAAGGTGTTGAGGGATGGCGAAGAATTCATGGAAGGCTGGAATTCCAGCCTCTCAGACTGTTCCATCATTTTGATGAAAAAAATGGTAATTCGTAACAAAGAAAGGTTAGAGAAAACCATTACACAGGCTGAGGAATCACTAAAACTGGTTAACACCTTTTCAACCAATACAAACTTTGTTAAACTAAATGAGGAAATAAAGGAACAGATATCAAGGTTACAAAATGACATCAAACTTAGAAAAGGTAGGAAATTCTCGAGAGATAATGATGATTATAAAAACAAAAAAGTATATAATTATCTGCCAGTAAGAAGTTCTTATGATTCGGGTACTGATGGATCAGACATAGAATCTGAGCACCGCAGATCTACCCGTAGGAACTCACAGTCTTTTTTAGGAGAAGGAGGAGAGGGGGAAGAAAAAGGAGGAGGGAAGATAGCAGGTACACATTCAGAAGAGAGGAGGTATCCCTCCAGACAACGACGGCAACGGAGTTACGACCAGAACCAAGCGAACTACCCTCGGGGCAGATCGCGAGGGTTCCGGGGTCGAAGGGGATATTAAATAATTCTGAAGAGGGTCTTCAGATAATCAATTTATCCTCCTTCAAATTGAATCTCATGCATATAGAGGTTTTAAAAAAAGGACTAACATTTTGTCCTACCAATTCACTTAACAAGTTTAAGTTTATTAAAGATCTACATCTATTTGCACGTCGTGTCGTACTGTCGCAGATTATGAAAGGTAAAAGCAGACACCTGGTGGAAGATGTTTCTCTGAACAGAGAAGACTCATCCAGCATACAAAACCTTCAGAGTCTATTGGCAGATAGTGAAGGTAGTCAATATGTTCCCTCACAGATGGAGAATTCCATCCAGTATGAGAGGTTTCATTCAAATTTTAAGGCAAAATCCAAATACATGCCACAGCTATCTATGGTACCTGCTGTGAACATCTTCATCAGAGAAGTTGAAAAACAAATTTCAGGACTACCCTTCACAGGATTGGTCAATGACAATCTAACAAAATCTGAAAGAAAGGCACTAAATCAGCTCATGAATGCCAAGGGCTTTGTAATAAAACCCGCGGATAAGGGTGGGAACCTGGTTCTCTGGGACGAAAACATGTATATATTGGAGGTTAAACGCCAACTCTTGGATAAAACATTCTACAAGGGTTTAACGTTTAACCCTATTCCTACATTACAATTTGAACTCTTTAACATTCTAAAAGAAGCAAAGAGTAAAGACATCATAACCTCCACTGAATTTAAATACTTGTATCCAGAACATCCGGTGATGCCTGTATTTTACTGCATCCCGAAGATCCACAAAAATGCCAATCATCCACCAGGCAGACCAATCGTGGCAGGCATTGGCAGCCTCACTGAGAATCTGGGCAATTATGTGGACTCCTTTCTCAGACCATCCCTCAACACCTTACCATCCTTCATCATGGACACCTCGGATTTCCTAAGGAAGATTGACAGATTGGTGATTCCAGACAACGCCATTCTTGTCACTCTTGACGTGGAGGGATTGTATTCATCAATCCCCCACGAGATAGGACTAAGGGCCTGCAAGCACTTTCTATCGATGAGAGGTATGAGTGCAATGCAACACACAGATTTTGTAATCAAACTGCTAAAATTTACACTCACCAATAATATATTCATGTTCGACAATAAGATATATTCCCAACAACAGGGAACAGCAATGGGGGCTACATGTGCTCCCACTTATGCGTGCCTCCATCTAGGCATCTGGGAGATGGAAGATGTATACCAGAACTCCCTCTTTGAAGACAACATCCACATATGGTTACGATATGTGGATGATGTCTTCCTCATCTGGGAAGGCTCGGAGCATGATTTGAAAGAATTTGTTAATTCTTTAAACAACAATAAGAGTAACATCTCACTTACCTTACAGTTTAGTAAGGAAGAAATATCCTTTTTGGATATAAACGTGAAGATCAAAGATGGCTATCTGGTGACAGAAAATTATCGCAAAAGCACTGCCACCAATAGCCTACCCCACGCTTCAAGTCACCATCCAAGCCACCTAAAAAGAGGCATTCCCAAGGGCCAATTTCTCAGGCTACGCCGGAATTGTTCCACAAAAGGGAAATACTATCAACATGCGGCTGAAATGGAAAAACGGTTTTTGAATAGAGGATATTCAAAGAGGATAGTAAAACAAGCCCTAACTGGTGCGGCCCATTTGAATAGAGACAGTCTTCTTGTGCCCAAAGATAAGATTGGCGAATCAAAGATTAGATTGGTCACTGAATATAATTGCCACTGGACATCACTAAAACAAATCCTGGCACAAAATTGGCACACTCTACTTAGCGATGAAGCTGTATCTCGTGATGTTGGGGATTTTCCAAACATCACAGCCAAAAGGGCTCCAAATTTAAAAGACAAATTGGTAAAAAGCCAATATCTGTCAGTTCCTAAACAACAGAATTGGCTGTCTAAACATAGATCTTATGGCAACCATCCCTGTGGCAAATGTGTTGCATGCAAGTTTATGCTTAAGACTAAACAATTTGCAACACATACAGGCAAAACCTACACTCTAAAACACTTTGTGAATTGTAACACGGAAGGGGTTGTTTACCTCCTTTCGTGTAGCTGCCCGCGGTACTACGTGGGAAAAACGAGAAGAGCCATAAAAGACTGGATAACAGAGCACCGGGATGATGTCAAATACAAAAACCAGAAAAGTAATGTGGCCAAACATTATGAACTCATGCATGATAGCAATCCTGACTCTCTCTCTTTTATTGGAATAGATAGGGGAATTACCAATAATAGAGGAGGGGATAATGATAGAATTCTCCTCCAAAAGGAATGCAGGTGGATCTCTATTCTGGGTACACAGCTTCCTGCAGGCCTTAATGATAAATTGGATATGGCCTGTTTTTTGTAAATAAATTCATTCTCTAGGGTCTTGTACGCTATTAAGTTTAACTAAGTAAACCTTCAACAAATTGAAGGTTGCAACATTAATATAGTTAACTTTTATTCTTCTGTAAATATGCAACATAAAGTAGAGTGAGCACTTTTGCTACTCTAAATTTAAAAATAGACAGTTTGTGTTTTTTCTTAAGTTTTGATATTTTGTATTTACCTGTAATATTTTCACCCGTCAGTAGAGACGCTAACCATACTTTGTATAAATACGGTGACAAGTGCACCATGGATATTACGCCCTGACGAAGCCCGTAAAGCAACTTGGACGCACGGGTGAAACGCGCGTCGGCATAGGTCCAGCCGACCGGATCACATGATGTGCGTGTGAGGATTTCAAAGTAAAGAACTTACAACAAGCCCAGCGGTTACTCAACAGCCACATTCAAAAGCAAAGTCCGGATAAACTTCTGGCATTTACTGTCATGGACTAACAGCAACCTGGCACGGCCGACAAACCACTGAATCTAACAGGTCGTATGGTTCCTTACTGTTATTAGATTCCTTGCCGCTAACTGTACTAACCAGCTCTGGCTTATGTGCGTGAACTTTCGCACCTGGCAAACGCCACTCTGTCGAGAGGGGGCACGGCTCTCCTTAAGAACTTACAAGGATCATAGCTCATCTAATAACAAATGGATGGATGCATGCTGAGTACTAACATATTCTTTTGCTTCTCTGCATAGCATATACTAACGCTGTTTGCTTTAATGTGTCAATTGGTCATTTCAGACATTAACCTATGCCTTGTTTTTGAGTTTACTTATGTCATTTCCATATGAAGATTGAAATGTATGGCTCATTAACCCATGTACATATCCTGAGGGCGTGTCTCCATTTGATCACTTAGATCCCATTACACAACCTGCCCGACCTGTCATACCTCCTGAGAGAGGTGTCGGATGCAGCAGGGAGTAGTTGATCTTTGGTACACACTTTCCCTCTGTATATATTTTCTATATTGTACATATTGCAAGGTATGCCTGATTATCATATTCCGCTTGTCATAAGGCTGTCATTACCTTCTTAGATCCCACATTCCGTTTTATCTGCCCAGCAATTACCTCTTCACAGGGGTGCTGTGCGCAGCCGGGTGTAGGAAGTGTGACAGGCTTTACTTTAGCCAGCTCTGCATCTTGCTGCATTTACAATTTTTGGGCAATTTGTTTCGCACATCCCCTGACCGGTCAGGTTTTGTCTATTGGACTCGATAGGTCCTATAGTATTGTTTCTTTGTAATATATTTTTGTTGCAATCAGATTCTGTATTTTTACACACGGTGGATTCTGCCTATCCTTGCAGTGCCAAGGCGGAGGGAGGACACCCGTATGCCATCTCCTTTACCATTTATGTATATTATATTGTGCTAGTAAAAAATATTGATTACTTTAAAAGAGTGCTGTTTCCCTGTCTTTTTTTCAACCTGGCTACTTTCCAGGATGAGTTCTCTTGTTATGTCTCACTATACATTACTATATAAGGGTCTGCACCACATTTATTTATAAGCTATATAAGGGCCGATTACGGCATCCTTCGCTTCACTAGCCCATAGCAATTGCTTCTCTCCCGTATTTATTTCTTGATAAAAAAAATATATATATATATATATATATATATATATATATATATAGCCCTTAAGTACTCCCTGACAGTTCCTGTATGGGTACTCACCCCTCCCTGGGACTGCTAGGCACTGAAAATAGGTTTAGAACCTGGCCCAAACTGTTGTAGTAAAAATCAAGTTGCTGAGACCACAGATTGATAAAGAAAAAGTTTGGGAACACTGAGAGGGTGGAGCTACTCCCGGGAGAAAAGCCAGTGTTCATATATCATTGTAAAAACACTTTTGGTTAATTTTTAATAAATAATTGTACACCAAGCATAATAACCTCTTGAAGATGTCAAAACATTGGTCCCCAGCCTAACCGGAACATCTAAAACCGCATATTGCACTAAGCAAATGCCGGTCTTCTTAAAAGGCCATACACCTCAATAATAAAAGTGGCCCCCAAAACACCCCCAGAGTTGCCAGAGGGCTGAAAAGAGTCAGAGGTTTCCCTGATAATCTTCCCAATGATGATAGAACCGTTAGGGACCTGATAGGGAGAAAAAAGTGTGTCATGAGGAGAGCAGGTTAAGTCCCCTGGCTATGCTGCAACTGTGTCAGAGTACCTACAAATAGCCTCTGGGCTGTGTGTGTGCGCTGTGTAAAGTCACTTACCTTATGCAGCACTCCTCCACTGGCTTACCAGGCATGTCAATCTATCTCAATGCAGCAGCAGTATCCAGTAGAAAGCCCATCCAGTGTAAGGGGACGCTAGGGACGAGTCCCTGCGACACCTGACGGTAGTTATGGCTGAAGTCCTGTTAGGGAAATGCTGTGCACATAACAGGGTATTCATGTGCCCCTGTATCATTCAGCTGCTGCAAAGAGTCTTTTCTGTCTTCTTTGTAAATGATACTCCGCAGAAACTCTGGGTCTCACATAGCTTTGAGCCCCCAAGCTGTAATCCATAAGCAAGTAGCTGGAACAACCTCTATTCTTAACCATCTCCTACGAGGCCAAGAAAAAAAAATAGAGGTGGGAGGGATTTTAAGCTCTGATATGGGTTCTTGACCTCCTCCTAGTGGCGGGAAATATATCCCATATGTTATGGAGGACTGTGGACCATCATTTTACAAAAGAAATAATAAATCTTACTACATTTTGCATCTTTATGTTGAATGGAGATCTCTAGTTAATCGTATTTTCATTTAGTTTAAAACTGCAGGGTACTTCCTATTGTTGTACAATGAAGGAAACGGTGGTTATTTATAGTAAATAGCATACAATGAGCATGTAATTACAGAACCATTACTGGAAGACTGTGCTGGATAAGGTTAGATCAGGACAACAGCTGAGTAAGCAACCTAATCTGTTTACAGTTATGCAATTACTGTTAAGCACAGTATTCCCTAGTTTCTGTGTCTTGCAATGTATTGGAAAAAAGGCTTAGGCAATATTCCCTTTGGTGGCCACCTCTGCTCTTTACTCTTGTTAATCTGCATATTCATGTGAAAAGTTAGGATATGCACTGTTAGCCGAGTCACGCTTTAATTGTTGCATGTAAATGTAATTCTAATTGCTGAAAGCACTTTTGTTCCTTTGTTTAGGTGTTCAGGGAAGATGGCTATTAAAGGCGTATTAACCCCTTGCTTCTATGTAAAACATTTGCTTTCTTCTCTAGTGGTCTAGTGGATATTTGTAGGATTTTTAGTTGAAAATAGAACAGACGGTTCGATTCCTACTTGGTATTATTATATACACACTTTTAATATAAATAAATGATCAAATAAATAATAAAAACTACAATTTCAATATTTTAGTCACTTAGTTTAATTATTTTGGATACAAGCGTGTTCTTGCGCGCTCTCTCTCTCTCTCTCTCTCTCTCTTCTATATATATATATATATATATATATAATCGATGTAGTTAGGTATATGTATTCTTAGCCATAGTCTATATGACCAGGTAAGAAGAGTGGTTAGCACACTGGCTTCTCAATATTTTTTTTTACATATTTCTACCTCGAGTTCGATTCCAATATGGAACACTAAAGTTTTTTTATTTTTTTTATGTTTGAGAAAGCTTTATGTAAGTAATGTATTTTTATGTTTTACTATAATGCATAATATGATGGCTATGATGTATGATATGTTGGCATATATTATGGTATTTTTCCTTACCGTTATGGATCATATATTTTGAATGTTTGGAGAGGCATGAGTTAATAGGAGGATCTGGAAGGACGAATAAGGAGAAAGCCTGGATTATAAAAGAACCATGAGAAGGACTACATAATATCCCTGAAAAAGCTGGTGGTGAACGGTGAAGCGTGCTTTGGATTTTATTGAACTGTTGGGACTCTGATGTCACAAGGAGGGTTGGGTCTCTGAATTTGAACACTGTGAAGCCTTCCTTGAATGCCAATAGCGATTCAATGGTGGGCTGTGTGATTCTGTTCTTATGTTTCCTTTTTACCCGAGTGATCTGTGAATTGATGAATAAATCAAACTCGTACAAGTAGAAAAGACCAATGGCACTACTAAAATATCAAATAGACTGTACCCTATACAAATAAATTGCCAACAGGCAAATAAAGAGAGAGGGGGTGTTCTGTGTATTAATTACTATTAACAAATGGAAATGAATAGAAAAGTTAACCATTCAAAGAATACACCAGTAGCACTCAGACAGCCTATGATGTCAGTATACCATGGGATGGGACAAGAAAGAGTTCACCTAGATTAATAAAACATAACTTTTAATAAAACGCAAATACAAACTGGGAAATTAAATTAAAAGCCCCAACTAGTATAGAGGATATATCTGTAAAGTAGTACAATAGCACATAGAGTACCAGATAAGATGGATATCAGATGGTATGGGGAGATTATGTTTGTGTATCCGTGTGATTGGTGTATACTCAAACTGGATCAGATAGAGGGAGAAGAGGCTCCAAAAAAAGGAGGTGTATTGGAGCTCAGACTCAGGTTATAGAGAATCAGATTAAAGGGAAAGCATATTAGAATCAAATGCTCATGTATATAGAGCAGTTAGAAGTGATCAGTTTGCAGGATTACCAGCAGACTCTAAGTTTCCTGAAAATACAATATAACATATCAGATCAAGAGATAATATAGGTGAGTGTATCATATAATGTGGCTGGAGCATTCTGTTAGTTACACACTCATAGAGTTAAATATTGTATAGAATATAGTAATAATTGTTGCAAATACTCTGCTTGTAGTGAGTGAAGACAGGTTAAAGGAACACTAAACAAAAAATTTGTTCTTTCACGATTCAGATATCTCTTCCTGGATGTCCTCTCACTACCTCAAGCTAAATCTCTTCAAAACTGAGCTCCCCATTTTCCCCCCTTCTTCAAAAATCTCCACCCCCAATCTCTCTATAACTGTCGACAACTCCATCATTACCCCTACCCCACACGCCCGAAGTCTTGGGGTCACATATGACTCAGATCTTTCTTTCACTCCTCACATTCAGTCCTTGGCTAAAGTCTGCCGCTTCCACCTTAAAAATATCTCTAAAATTAGACACTTCCTTACACAAGACACAACTAAGATTTTAATCCACTCTCTCATTCTTTCCCGCCTCAATTACTGCAACTCTGTCCTCTCTGGTCTCCCCACCTGCCGCCTAGCTCCTTTACAATCCATAATGAATGCCTCTGCCAGAGTCATTTTCCTTACATGTCACTCTTCATCTGCTGCTCTTCTCTGCCAATCCCTTCACTGGCTTCCTCTTGCCTCTAGGATCAAACACAAAATTCTCACTCTGACATACAAAGCCCTCAACTGCACTGCTCCACCCTATATCTCAGACCTTGTCTCCAGATACTCTCCCTCCCGTCCCCTTCGCTCTGCTCATGACCTCCTACTCTCCTCCTCTCTGGTTACCTCATCGCACTTCCGTTTACAGGACTTCTCCAGACTGGCTCCTATCTTGTGGAACTCTCTGCCTTGCTCCACAAGACTCTCCCCTAGTTTTGAAAGCTTCAAGCGCTCCCTAAAGACTCTACTGTTCAGGGATGCATACAACCTATGCTAGCCTTACTTTATACCAGTTCCACTCCTCCATTGCTATCCCCTGAACCCCCTTAGCATGTAAGCCTAAGAGTCCAGCTGTTTGTAGATCACCTTCTTAAAGGGACAGTCTACACCAATTTTTTTCTTATTTAAAAAGAGAGATCATCCCTCTATTACCCATTCCCTGTTTTTGCATTACCAACACAGTTATATTAATATACTTTTTACTTCTGTGATTACCTTGTATCTAAGCCTTTGCAGGCAGCCTCCTTACCTAAGTGCCTTTTACAGACATGCAGTGTAGTCAATCAGTGAAGACTCCTAAATAACTTCACGGGAGTGAGCACAATGTTATCTATATGACACATGTGAACTAGCACAGTCTAACTGTGAAAAACTTTTAAAATGCTCTGAGCTAGGAGGCGGGTTTCAACTGTTTAGAAATCAGTTTGAGCCTAGCTAGGTTTAGCTTTTCAAAAATACCACCAAGGGAACAAAGCAAATTTGATGATAAAAGTACATTGGAAAGTTGTTTAAAATTGCATGCCCTATCTGAATCATGAAAGTTTTGTTTTGAGTAGACTGTCCCTTTAAGAGCTGACTACAACAGTGCAACTCTTGGCAGGGCCCTCTACCCATTTTATCCCTATAATTGTTTTGTTGTACTCCCCCTTTGTTTATAGCGCTGCGGAATCTGTTGGCGCTCTACAAATAACCGATAATAATAATTTCCAAATGTGTTTATAATCTAACTTTGTTTTGAGTTGTTATCTTTAGGATAAGTGAATATAAAATAATGTGGCCACTATACCGGCATTTCGGTCAAACGACTTTAATCATGTAGCATCTACATGATTAAGGTCTTTTGACTGAAACGTTGTGGTATTTTTCTATGCTTCAATAAACTACTTTGCATTATCTGGATAAAAAGGTGCTGCTGTTTCTGTGTTGGACTTTCATAGATATATATTGTACCAAAATACCATCAGATTTATGTGGAATCTATTTTATGAATAAATAGAACATATTCTGCTATGTGAAGAACATTGGAATGTGAAACATTCATATTTTTATGTCTGGTTAGTGCAAATGAAAATATACAATAGGGTTGAAAGAACAAGTGCCTTGTGTAAGGCTTGAACTCACGACCTTCAGATTATAAGACTGACACGCTACCTACTGCGCTACCAAGGCCCAGCTAATATGCAATAGGGTTTGCGTGGAAGTAGAGGGCTTTTGTTCCATTGACGTCTATGGGGGAATACGTTAACGTGTGTGCAATATTCGAAGTTCAGCTTTTTATTTGGGTTAACTTGTAAATTGAGTGCTACCAGACGCGCACAAAAACCTTACTTCTAGCGGAGTTAGCACTCAAGCGGGAGTGTTAAATACTGCTCTACTTCTAATAATCCTTAGGGGACGATTTATCAAATGGCAGCCGAACATGATTCGCTGTAGCAAATCATGTCCGCCCAACATCGCTGTCAGCATTTAACATTGCACAAGCATTTCTGGTGAAGTGCTTGTGCAATGCCGCCCCCTGCACATTCGCGGCCAATCGGCCTCTAGCAGTGGGTGTCAATCATCCTGATCGGATTGGGATGATTGCAGTTTTACGACCGCTGCTTCTAAACTTCAGCTTCCAGCGAGCCGGAAACTTCGGGGGTAAATTGCAGCATCCCCTGCTTAATAAATCTACCCCTTAGTGTTTAATGTCCCTTTAATTGTGTTTTAAAAAAAGAAAAGACAAATACTTAGCAATATATGTTTTTTATCAATATTATTCTGCTTCCTTTTCCTGTTGTTTTAACTCTGAAAATGGTGGGTTTTCCCAATTATGAGAAGTGCACAACGCAGAACTCACAAGCCTGACCATGCTAATATCTGTCACTAATTGGTGATAAGATCCTGCAAAACAATGTAAGTTTTGCCAACATAATGACCGTGGCTAGCCTTGTCTACTCAAGTAACAAGTCTAGATTGGCCCCTCCAAATAAGGCAACTGGTGGAGGGAGTGTGTCCATTTAAAAAAAAAAAAAAAAAATTGTATGAAACAAGGTGTTAATGTATACAGATTTTTTTCACATTTTATTGGTATGCTTATTGCAAGACTAAAGAAAATCCTTGTAACTTTGTTACTACCATAAACAAATTTTAACTTTAATAAAACAATTTGTGAACAGCCAAGAAATGCTGCTCAAAACAGGCTTAACCCCATAAAGACAGCCAACGTACAGGGTAGCGCTTTCATAGCTGTAAGAGAGGCATACAGAAATAGCGCGGTCTCTACAATGATGGCGGACCAGCGCTTTGAATCTTAAAGGGACATTAAACACATTTTTTTCTTTCATGATTTAGAAAGAGCATGCCATTTTAAACAACTTTCTAATTTACTTCTATTAGATAATGTGCTTCATTTTCATGATATCCTTGGCTGAAAAGCATATCTAGATGGTGGTTGGTTGGTGGCTGCACATAGATGCTTCGTGTGATTGGCTCACCCATGTGCATTGCTATTTCTGCAATAAAGGATATCTAAAGAATAAAGCAAATTAGATATGAGAAGTAAATTGGAATGTTGTTTAAAATGTTATTCTCTATCTGAATCATGAAAGAAAAATGTTAGGTTTCATGTTCCTTTAAAACCCTGAGAATGCCATATGATGCAATACCATTGTGAATTCTGATAGATTATAAAAGACCCTTATTTCTCCATATTTAAGGTTCTTGAATTTTTAAAGGTTTTTTTTTTTCTGAAGCTTTCTCATTTTTTTTTCTTCTAACATTCAAAAATACAATGTGCATTCCAACTCCAGTAGCAGCCAGGAACAGCAAAACTCGCTGAAGTGATTCAGGTTACCGTAAAATGCACTTAATCTGCCAGCTGCGTGCGAAGCAATATATTCAAAAGATTCATACTGTGAGGCGTTGGAAAAGGAATCCTAGCGTGGAAGATTTATTACACTTAATTATAAAGCGGATACTAAAATATGGAAAACCAGCAATATTGTGCTCGTTCCAGGGCTGTTTTTGTAAATTTAATATAGTCTGTATTTTTGTTTTTTTTTGTTTCACTAGTTAAAGCGACATGTAGTGTCCGGTATCTAAGCAATATTTTAGATGGACTTTAATAGATCACTAATTGAAGATGTGTCATAACTTACTTTTTTTAATCTAGCAGTGCCATTCTAATACCCCGTGCTCTGGCTGCCCACTTAAAGGGACAGTATACACCAGAATTTTTGTTGTTTAAAAAGGTAGATAATCCCTTTATTACCCATTCCCCAATTTTGCATAACCAACACAGTTATAATAATATACTTTTTACCTCTGTGATTACCTTGTATCTATGCCTCTACAAACTGCCCCCTTATTTCAGTTCTTTTGACAGACTTGCATTTTTAGCCAATCAGTGCTGACTCCTAGGAGCTTCACGTGCCTGACCTCAATGTTATCTATATGAAACACATGAACTAACGCCCTCTAGTGGTGAAAAACTGTCAAAATGCTTTCCGATTAGAGGCATTCTTCAAGGTCTAAGAAATTAGAACATGAACCTCCTAGATTTAGCTTTCAACTAAGAATACCAAGAGAACAAAGCAAAATTGGTAATAAAAGTAAATTGCAAAGTTGTTTAAAATGACATGCCCTATTTAAATCATGAAAGATTTTTTTGACTTTACTGTCCCTTTAAAGGGACAGTCTAGTCAAAAATAAACGTTCATGATTCAGATAGGGCATGTAATTTGTTAACAGCTTTCTAATTTACTTTTATCATCAAATTGTCTTTGTTCTCTTGGTATTCTTAGTTGAAAGCTAAACCTAGTTAGGCTCATATGCTAATTTCTAAGCCCTTGAAGGCCGTCCCTGATATAAATGCATTTGACAGTTTTTCAAAGCTAGAGGGGGTTAGTTCATGTGTGCCATATAGATAACATTGTGCTCATGCACATGGAGTTCAGGTAAGCCAGCTCTGATTGGCTAAAATGGATGTCTGTCAAAAGAACAGAAATAAAGGGGGCAGTCTGAAGAGGCTTAGATACAAGGTAATCACAGAGGTAAAAAGTGTATTAATATAACTGTGTAGTTTATGCAAAACTGGGGAATGGGTAATAAAGGGATTTTCTTTCTTTTTAAACAATTTTTGAAACATTTCTGGAGTAGACTGTCCCTTTAAAAAAAATCTTTTTTTTTTTTTTTGTGAGTTTACGGATTTGAGTGTTCTCCAATTACCGCTCTAGCTAAAAAAAAAAATTAAAAAATTGTGCGAGTGCCATACGGCTAGAGTGATCAGTTCTCTTGCTATCTTTATTTGAAAAGCAAGAATGTAAGCTTAGGAGCCGGAACATTTTTGGTTTAGCACCTGGGTTACAATTGCTGATTTGTGCTACCAGGACATTATTGCTTGCTTATTTTGTGTGGAGTTAAACACTTGGTTACATACATGCCACCAATCAGCAAGCACTACCCAGAGTGCTGAACCAAAAATGTCCCGGCTCCTAAGCTGACATTCTTGCTTTTTCAAATAAAGATACCAAGAGAACGAATAAATATTGATAATAGGAGTAAATTAAAAAGTTTTTTAAAATTGCCTGCTTTATCTGAATCATGAAAGTTTAATTTTGACTTTACTGTCCCTTTAAGTATTTTTGATACTCAAGGCAAAGTTGTTTTGTCCATTTATACTTCTAAGATAGTATGATTTATAGGTATGTGGGAAATAAACCATCCTTGAACTGTTACTAACAGGAGAATGTTTATTTCTCCAACATTGGTGTGTCCGGTCCACGGCGTCATCCATTACTTGTGGGAAATGTTCTCCCCCACAGGGAAAGGCAAGGAGAGCACACAGCAAGAGCTGTCCATATAGCTCCCCCTCTGGCTCCGCCCCCCAGTCATTCTCCTTGCCGCTCTGAACAAGTAGCATCTACCACGGGGATGGCGAGGAGTTTGTGGTGTTAGTTGTAGTTTTTTATTCTTCTATCAAGAGTTTGTTATTTTAAAATAGTGCTGGCTTGTACTATTTACTCTATAACAGAAAAGTGATGAAGATTTCTGTTTAAGAGGGCTATGATTTTAGCACAAGTAACTAAAATCCATTACTGTTACCACGCAGGACTGTTGAAACAAGAGAACTTCAGTTGGGGGTAACAGTTTGCAGACTCATCTGCTTCAGGTATGACTAGTCTCCTTCTAACAACACAGGCTAATGCTAGATGACAGTCATTTTTCCCCTCAGGGGAAACGGTAAGCCATTTTTCTTTCACCTCAGCAAAAAAGATAACAGGCTTCCCCTTTTTGTTTTTTATGCTGGTAGACACTGTTAGGGGCTAAATCGATTGTTTTTTATTACAATATTATACCATTTGAAATATTTTATAAACTCACATACACTTGGGAACGTTTTTTATTGATCTGGCTTGTTTTAGACACCTAAATCTAGTCAGGAAGGCCCCTTCACTCTAGTGTGCTGAGGGAGGAAGCCTCATTTTGGCACTTCAGCTGTGCAGTTGAATTTCAAGGCAGTGCATGCAGATTCATGTGAGAGGGTCCTGTGGTTCAGAAAGTGACTCCAAAAGGCTTTTTTTCTGTGAATGGTGACCCCTAAGGAAGGTAAAAAGCTGCATCAAGGCTGTAGCTGGGATTGTGGTGTGTAAAAACGGTTAAATCCAACAATTAGCTCCGGTTTTAAGAGCTAGAGTCTCCATATTTGCTGTGCAATACATTCAAAGCATTAAGACACTGGGGTCCAAATTTCAGAAAAATCGGATATTGCCTTCATAGTTTTTTGAACATTCAGAAATAAATGTGTCATTTTATTATTTAAAGAGACAGTAACGTTTTTGTTTAAAATCGTTTTTATTGCATTGTTTGCCTGCCTAAATCTGTTTAACATGTCTGTTCCATCAGATAACCTATGTTCTGTGTGTATAGAGACAAATGTGGTTCCCCCTTCGAGTGTTTGTGATAATTGCGCCATAGTGTCCAAACAAAATCAGGACAGCTCTGTTATTTTTCATAATGTTACCCAAGATGATTTATCTAATGAAGGTAGTGGGGATAGCTCTACATCCTCTCCTTCTGTGTCTACACCAGCTTTGCCCGCGCAGGCGACACCTAGCGCGCCAGTGCTTATTTCTATGCAACAATTATCAGCAGTAGTGGATAATTCTATAGCAAATCTTTTATCCAAACTGCCAGTTTTTCAGAGAAAGCGTGATTGTTCAATTTTAAATACAGATAAAAAGGATGAACAATCAGACGCTGACGATGCCTTATCTATTTTACCCTCACATCAATCGGAATTGGCTGTGAGGGAAGGGCTGTCTGAGGGTGAAATTTCAGACTCAGGAAAAAATTCTCAACAGGCAGAACCTGATCTAGTGGCATTTAAGTTTAAGCTAGAACATCTCCGCGCTTTGCTTAAGGAGGTATTAGCTACTCTGGATGACTGTGATTCCATGGTAGTACCAGAGAAGTTGTGCAAATTGGACAAATTTTTAGAGGTCCCAGTGCACGATGACGCTTTTCCAATACCTAAGAGGGTAGCGAACATAGTGGAAAAGGAGTGGGAGAAGCCAGGTG
Source organism: Bombina bombina (assembly GCF_027579735.1). Lineage (NCBI taxonomy): Eukaryota > Metazoa > Chordata > Amphibia > Anura > Bombinatoridae > Bombina > Bombina bombina. The sequence goes on from NC_069505.1 coordinate 320,166,914, forward strand.
TACCCTTTGCCCCACCTCCTATATTTAAGAAAATGTTTCCCATAGTAGACCCTAGAAGGGACGCATGGCAAACGGTCCCGAAGGTTGAGGGAGCTGTTTCAACACTAGCGAAGCGCACAACTATTCCTATAGAGGACAGCTGCGCTTTCAAAGATCCTATGGATAAAAAATTGGAAGGCTTGCTTAAAAAGATTTTTGTTCAGCAAGGGTTCATCCTTCAACCAGCTACGTGTGTTATTACTGTCACTTCAGCGGCGTCCTTTTGGTTCGAAGAACTAGAAAGGTCGCTCCAGAAAGAGACTTCCTATGAAGAAGTCATGGACAGAATTCACGCATTAAAGTTAGCTAATTCCTTTATATTGGATGCCGCCTTTCAAATAACGAAATTGGCGGCGAAAAACTCAGGTTTTGCTATAGTAGCGCGGAGGGCGCTTTGGCTAAAATCCTGGTCGGCAGATGTGTCGTCCAAGACTAAGTTACTGAATATTCCTTTCAAGGGTAAGACCCTTTTTGGGCCGGAATTGAAGGAAATTATTTCAGACATCACTGGGGGTAAGGGCCATGCCCTCCCACAGGATAGGCCTTTTAAGGCTAAGAAAAAGTCTAATTTTCGTTCCTTTCGCAATTTCAGGAACGGACCGGCTAATAACTCCACTGCCGCTAGACAAGAAGGTAACGCGGCCCAGCCCAAACCCGCTTGGAAGCCCATGCAAGGCTGGAACAAGGGTAAACAAACCAAGAAACCTGCTGCTGCTACCAAGACAGCATGAAGGGGTAGCCCCCGATCCGGGACCGGATCTGGTAGGGGGCAGACTATCTCTCTTCGCTCAGGCTTGGGCAAGAGATGTTCTGGATCCCTGGGCACTAGAGATAGTTTCCAAGGGATACCTGTTAGAATTCAAGGGACTTCCTCCAAAGGGAAGGTTCCACCTGTCTCGCTTATCTTCAGACCAGATAAAGAAACAGGCATTCTTACATTGTGTAAGAGACCTATCAAAGATGGGAGTGATAAACCCAGTCCCCTCCGGGGAACAAGGTCTAGGGTTTTACTCAAACCTGTTTGTGGTTCCCAAAAAAGAGGGAACTTTCAGGCCAATTCTGGATTTAAAGATATTAAACAAGTTCCTCAGAGTTCCATCCTTCAAGATGGAAACCATTCGGACAATCTTACCAACAATCCAGCAGGGTCAATTTTTGACTACCGTGGATCTAAAGGATGCGTATCTGCATATCCCAATCCACAAATCTCATCATCAGTTCCTGAGGTTCGCCTTTCTGGACAAACATTACCAGTTTGTGGCTCTTCCATTCGGTTTAGCCACCGCTCCCAGAATTTTCACAAAGGTGCTAGGGTCCCTTCAAGCGGTCCTAAGACCGAGGGGCATCGCTGTAGCACCTTATCTAGACGACATCCTAATCCAAGCGTCGTCTCTTTCCAAAGCGAGGGCTCATACAGACATTGTGTTGGCTTTTCTCAGATCTCACGGGTGGAAAGTGAACATAGAAAAAAGTTCACTGTCACCGTCCACAAGGGTTCCTTTTCTGGGAACAATAATAGATTCTGTGGAAATGAAGATCTTTCTCACAGACGTCAGAAAGACAAAACTTCTAAAAGCTTGTCGAGTTCTTCACTCTATTCCTCAACCCTCCATAGCTCAATGCATGGAAGTAATAGGACTAATGGTCGCAGCAATGGATGTGGTTCCTTTTGCTCGAATTCATCTAAGACCATTACAGCTGTGCATGCTCAATCAGTGGAATGGGGACTATACAGACTTGTCTCCCCAAATTCAAGTAGACCAGGTAACCAGGGACTCACTTCTCTGGTGGTTGACCCAGGATCACCTGTCTCAGGGAATGAGTTTCCGCAGACTGGAGTGGGTCATCATCACGACCGACGCCAGCCTCTTGGGGTGGGACGCGGTCTGGGACTCTCTGAAAGCTCAGGGCCTATGGTCGCGGGAAGAGTCGCTTCTCCCGATAAACATTTTGGAACTAAGAGCTATATTCAATGCGCTCCTGGCTTGGCCTCAGCTAGCGGAAGCCAGGTTCATAAGATTTCAGTCGGACAACATAACGACTGTTGCGTACATCAATCATCAGGGGGGAACAAAGAGTTCCCTAGCGATGAAGGAAGTAACCAAGATAATCCAATGGGCAGAGAATCACTCCTGCCATCTATCTGCTATTCACATCCCAGGAGTAGACAACTGGGAGGCAGACTATTTGAGTCGTCAGACTTTCCATCCGGGGGAGTGGGAACTCCATCCGGAGGTCTTTGCTCAGTTAACCCAATTATGGGGCATTCCAGACATGGATCTAATGGCGTCCCGTCAGAACTTCAAGATTCCTTGCTACGGGTCCAGATCCAGGGATCCCAAGGCGACTCTAGTGGATGCATTAGTGGCGCCTTGGTCGTTCAACCTAGCATATGTGTTTCCACCGTTTCCTCTCCTCCCCAGGCTCATAGCCAGGATCAAACAGGAGAAGGCCTCGGTGATTCTGATAGCTCCTGCGTGGCCACGCAGGACTTGGTATGCAGACCTGGTGAATATGTCATCGGCTCCACCATGGAAGCTACCTTTGAGACAGGACCTTCTAGTACAAGGTCCATTCGAACATCCCAATCTAGTTTCTCTGCAGCTGACTGCTTGGAAATTGAACGCTTGATTTTATCCAAGCGTGGGTTTTCAAATTCTGTGATTGATACTCTGGTCCAAGCCAGAAAACCTGTGACTAGAAAGATTTACCATAAAATATGGAAAAAATATATCTGTTGGTGTGAATCCAAAGGATTCTCCTGGAGTAAGATTAAAATTCCAAAGATTCTCTCCTTTCTCCAAGAAGGTTTGGATAAAGGATTGTCAGCTAGTTCTCTAAAAGGACAGATTTCTGCATTATCCGTCTTGTTGCACAAACGACTGGCAGCTTTGCCAGATGTACAAGCTTTTGTTCAGGCTTTGGTTAGAATCAAGCCTGTTTACAGACCCATGACTCCTCCTTGGAGTCTAAATTTAGTTCTTTCAGTTCTTCAAGGGGTTCCGTTTGAACCTTTACATTCCATAGATATTAAGTTACTATCTTGGAAAGTTCTGTTTTTGGTTGCTATTTCTTCTGCTAGAAGAGTTTCTGAATTATCTGCTTTGCAGTGTGATCCACCCTATCTGGTGTTCCATTCAGATAAGGTTGTTTTGCGTACTAAGCCTGGTTTTCTTCCAAAAGTTGTTTCCAACAAGAACATCAACCAGGAAATAGTTGTTCCTTCTTTGTGTCCGAATCCAGTTTCAAAGAAGGAACGTTTATTACACAATTTAGATGTTGTTCGTGCTTTAAAGTTCTATTTAGAAGCAACAAAAGATTTTAGACAAACCTCATCCTTGTTTGTCGTTTACTCTGGTAAGAGGAGAGGTCAAAAAGCTACTGCTACCTCTCTCTCTTTCTGGCTGAAAAGCATTATCCGCTTGGCTTATGAGACTGCCGGACGGCAGCCTCCTGACCGTATCACAGCTCACTCTACTAGGGCTGTGGCTTCCACATGGGCCTATAAGAACGAGGCTTCTGTTGACCAGATATGTAAGGCAGCGACTTGGTCTTCTCTGCACACTTTTGCCAAATTCTACAAATTTGATATTTTTGCTTCTTCGGAGGCTGTTTTTGGGAGAAAGGTTTTGCAAGCCGTGGTGCCTTCTGTTTAGGTAACCTGATTTGCTCCCTCCCTTCATCCGTGTCCTAAAGCTTTGGTATTGGTTCCCACAAGTAATGGATGACGCCGTGGACCGGACACACCAATGTTGGAGAAAACAGAATTTATGCTTACCTGATAAATTACTTTCTCCAACGGTGTGTCCGGTCCACGGCCCGCCCTGGTTTTTTTTTTTTTTTTTTTATCAGGTTGAAAATTTTTTCTTTATACACTACAGTCACCACGGCACCCTATAGTTTCTCCTTTTTCTCCTAACCGTCGGTCGAATGACTGGGGGGCGGAGCCAGAGGGGGAGCTATATGGACAGCTCTTGCTGTGTGCTCTCCTTGCCTTTCCCTGTGGGGGAGAACATTTCCCACAAGTAATGGATGACGCCGTGGACCGGACACACCGTTGGAGAAAGTAATTTATCAGGTAAGCATAAATTCTGTTTTTTAGAGACCCCTGTCTCACTGATCTATCATGGTTTAATCCACTACAGGGAAAACTTCAGGAGACACAAGGCATGAATTAGAAGCACAATAAAAAAAATCAGACTTCTTTTTTTCTGAACTCAGATATGTAAATGGTTTATCCCTTCTCTAAAACGTTTCAATGGAACCAGTTGATGAAAAGTCCAATCCACTACCAACCCTCCACTGTCAATGTGGACAAACCAAACCCTGCAACTCCCCTTAGAAGTAGCAAATGCCTTTAACAATTATTTTGTCGGATGCTCCACCACCCTGATTGACAAACTTAGAAATGACACGCATCCTAAAAACTACAAATGTGGATCAGGCCCCACTAAATCAGCAAAGACCCAATATAGAGAAGTTCAATTTTAGACCTGTACCCATCAATGTCATTAAGAAACACCTTAATAATCTAAAAATGAAAAAACAGTCTGGACCTGATCAAATCCTAGCAATGCTGTTGAAGCTCAGTGCGCCGGCAATTGCTAAACCTGTCACAACCCTAATTAACGAATCCTTGGTGTCTGGATACATACCCAAACTTTGGAAGACTGCAAGAGTAGTGCCTATCCATAAAAGTGGGGAGATAACCTTGGTTTCTAACTATCGCCCTATATCATTGCTCCCAGTATTGTCAAAAATCGTAGAAAAAAGCGTCCATACGCAATTATGTGAGTATTACCAACATTCTAACTATCTGACCCCTGATCAATCAGATTTTTTTGTTGCCAATCTTTCATTGTGACCATCTCAGTTTTTTTCTGTTATATATGCGCTTTCATTCTCATGATCTTACGGGAATCGCATTACTTGTAATTTAGATGTGCATAGTTTTTATATGTTTTTTTGTTTTCTTATAGATCAGTTTTTATTCCCTTGTACGGAATAATACACATTCTTAAATAAAGAGTATACAACATCTCCCTCCTTGAGGGTAAATATGAGATACTTTAGTTGACCTTACTAAGAATATCTGGAAAATCTGCCCTGCTATTAGTTAGCAAGCATTGGTGTCCCCTTTAGAATTACAGGAAGTTATATGGGATTCTGTATAAGATTACTTTTTAGTTTTTGTTTTTTCAGCTGTTACTTATAGTACTCACCAAGGTTATCCCCTGGCATCAAGAGGTTCCCATGACATGGGCTGGTGGGGGTGGTCTGCCCAGGGCCTTCTTGGCTTGTCCCAAGTTGCAGCTTGCGCATGTGACGGACTACGGCTGTGGCATTGAAGGCTTGCTGTGTGGGAAAGAATATTAAGATCTGAGTAAAATATGTAAATAATGAGCAGACCTTGTGTAAAGTCAAAAACAAGTATTAGTTTTAACTGGCAAGAAAAAAATAAAAAGTTAGTGGATCTATGTGAAAACAAAGTAGTTTGCAAAGTCTGGAAAACTCTGCTTTAGTGAAGTGGTTGGCAATGCTGGAATAACGGGACAAACCTATAAGTATGCTCAAATAGACTATGGTCAATATTTAATGAGGTCTTGGCAGTAAATGTAAAACATAATTTAGCAAAACAGCAACCATAAGTTAAGAAGCAGGGGTCTTTACACCGCTGCTTAGCGATCTTTCCGCCACATCTCAGACTCGTTCATCTGGGATGATTGATAAGCACAGCTCATGCTCAGCTAGTTGAGCAAGAGAAAGGAGCAGGGCTTCACAAGCGACTGCTGGGGTGATTTTTATATTCCGCCAGCAGATACTGTATCATTGACCCTGAATGCAGGTGGGGAGGTTCCCTGCATGGAAACCTTGTCCATCCACATCGTTACAAATGGAAATCAAATTGTTAAGATGGACTAGAACAGTAACTCACCTTCCATCGACTCTTTGCAAAATTCTTTTTGATCTGCTCGCTGACGGACTCATGGATATTTTTATCTAGAGCTGTATCTCCGGCAATCCTGCAGGATAGATGGGTGAAGCACAGGACAGGGCGTTACACAAATCTTTATTATCTGGCAAATAAATAATTATCCTACCTAGTTTAAAGTACCATAAAACAGGTTGAGATCTGTGCATATCCTTAAAAATAGTTTGCATAAAAAAATTGTTTACAAATTGCTGGCAAGTATTTTAAAATAATTTTCAAAAATAAGCACAATGAATTACATAGCTAAACTGCCTGGAGCAGCTAACTCCACCCCTCTTATCAGTGTTTAGACACAGGCATTGTAATTCAACTGAGTTCACAGTTTCTAGGCATGTTCCAGCAGATAATCCCTATTCATTTTACCAAAAGAACAATAAACATAGATACAGCCATAAAAGGAATTGTGTGGAGGGAGTTAGAGCTTTACAATTCAGAAACTAAAAAGAAAGGGTTAATGGTGGGGCACTGCAGTATAAATTTGCAGGTAAAGTAATTAAAGTACATATATTATTTTGTCTCTATCCCAACTTGTTTTATGTCCATTTAAAGTTCAAATTCACCCACACAAAGTCTTGATAAAGGACTTCCCAACTTATATTGGACCTTCTATTTGCCCAAACCTTCTAGAGCAAAGCTCAACAAAGCCAGGAGCCAGGGAGCCACTGGCTCCTAGCATTTTACCCCTGACTCCTAACTTTTTGTCTATTCTTACTGGCTCCTAAATTTTGAACAGCTCTCTTCCCGTATCACTGCATGTGTGATTGTTCATCTCAGTGTCACTGGTCTTACCATGGATGCTGCAAGGCTTGGTCACACGTGTAGCGCTTGTTGGGATCCTTTTCCATTAAATGCTGGATAAAGTCTTTTGCTGAGGATTTAAAGAGATATTATTTTACCAACACAGGTTCTCTGTAACACTACTGTACATATAATACCCTTAGTTTTGTCAATATCCTAGAGTAGTACTACATCATATTGTTAAATAGAATAAGTAAATATAATAAGTACATAAAAGGTACACAGTTGTCAAACCTGAGATTTACATGAGTGCATTTCTGTTTGGAATGTAAGACATTTACTGCTTCTAGTAAATATTACTTGTTTTAGTGGCACACACACAAGCTAATTTTTTTTATTTCATGATTTAGATAGATCAGGCAATTTTAAGCAACTTTCTAATTTACTCCTATTATCAATTTTTTCTTCGTTCTTTTGGTATCTTTATTTGAAAAGGCAGGAATGTAAGCTAAGAAACCAGACAAATTTTGGTTCAGCACCCTGGATACATTTAGCCACCAATTAGCAAACAAAAATGGGTCTGTTCCTAAGCCTACACTCCTGCTTTTCAAATAAAGATACCAAGAGAACGAATAAAAATTGATAATATGTGTAAATGAGAAATGTACTTAAAATTGCATGCTCTGTCTTAATCATTAAAGAAAAAAATTGGGTTTTATATCCCTTTAAAGGGACATTTTTTATAAACTGTTGCATTCCAGAGACAGCATTTTAAAACAGTTTCACTTTTCATTAAAGTTGTTTTTATAAATTTGAGGAGAGTCGCTATCTATCCTCCCACTACTGTGGAACACAATAAGCCTGAATTGATTGTCTTCTCCTTAGGGACTTAAAAAAAACCCCACTGATAAGCTATAGAATCCCTCTGTTTAGAACAACAAATAAAAATACATAATACTGGTTATAAATGCAGCATCAGGATTGCTTTTTGCAATTCTCCAATCCCAACAAATATAAAATGTAGAGACAGAATCAGTTTTTCTGGATCTACTTAATGGGATATTAAATCCAAATTTTTTCTTTCGTGATTCAGATAGAGCATGCAATTTTAAGCAGCTATCTTTATTTGAAATGCAAGAATGTAAGTTTAGATGCCGGACCATTTTTGGTGAATAACCTGGGTTATTCTTGATGATTGGTGGATGCATTCATCCACCAATAAAAAAGTGCTGTCCAGAGGTCTGAAACAAAAAAAGAAGCCTTCTTTTTCAAATATAGATAGCAAGTGAAGAATTGATAATAGGAGTAAATTAGAAAGTTGCTTAAAATTGCATGCTCAATCTGAATCACGAAAGAAAAATTTTGGGTTCAGTGTCCCTTTAAATATATTAGTGTCGTCCGGTAAGTATTGTTGGATTTTTCTTCCTTAGTACTTAATTTATTGAAGCATGTACTGCATTGGCAACATGGTCAGTATATTTTGTTGAGGATATGATTGCATAAAGTCTACGCCTTTCACTAATTCTATTACCAGATCGAGAGGGAAACTTTCAGAGTGCTTCTATAAGCATGATAATATTTGGATGCTTAAAGGGACACTATACTAAAAAAAAAAAAAAATCCCCTTAATGTGTTCCAAATTACTTGTTATACCTACCGCAGAATATTAAATGTATAGGAACTTGTTCCTAAATGTTCATTTTTGTATTATAAATAGACAATTTTGCTCATTAAAGCCATCACCTGTTTTCATGGACATGTCCACAACAATGGACAGAGCCTGCAGGTAAAGCAGACCTGCTAATGTTATCTATGTATAAAAACACACAGCCAAGTTAATGATATATTAAAATGCCTATTATGGAGAGATAATTTAATGAGCACAACCAGCTATTTCAAATACAAAAATAAATAAATAAAAATAATAATCTCTCTCCTACACCCACTGGGAGATTAATTACAGCTATTGTAATCTGTTTCCAATGCTTGTTTTTCTTTTTTTCTTGTTTTTTTTTTACAGAGAATAAGTATGTTATTCATAGTTTCAGTATGGGTGGTGGTTTCTACAGGCAAAATCTGCAATTTCTAATAACAAAACAAGAGCAAGTTATGTTTAATAAAAATAACTTTGCACTATACTTTTATTATTTACAGTATTGTCTCCGCTTTTCGTGTACTTTAGCTCTGAATATTGTATATTGTCTAATTCTCAGAGCTGGAAAAGCATCCTACTGATTTCTCAAGGCTAACCCTACTACATATGTTTCCCTAATTGGCTTAACATAAAACTAAGTGCAAAAAAAAATCCCTTTATACTATCATAGTCGTGGCTAGCCTTGCTGTCTACAGACTTGAGCCAGGAGTTTGGTTATTGAAAAACAATTGCAGAAAACAAGATGTCATTTAGACTCGGCTGTAATGTTATTCTATAACAACACAACAAAAACGTCTTGTAATTACTGCCCATTTAAAGCAGCACAATATTGAAGTCTCATTCTCTATTAGGAAATCTTTTTTTGCTTTATTTAGCAACGCCTAGGATCTTCAAAGCAAATTCCTTTCCGGTTGTTCTACCAGCACATTGATCAAACAACTGCAAAACTTCAATCACCTTCCCCTAACGGATATTTCTTTAGAATTTAATTTATTTTCATTCAACCCTTCAGGACTATTCACCTCAGTTGGTCCACTATGTGGTGCGAATTATAAGGCACAGAAGGCGCCTTGTTTGGTTGGTGATGAACATGAGGAATTTCCAGATTTTTGCATGTGTAACTGGGCTGCTCGATGTCTGTTGAGGTTTTCCTGCTGAATGCATAAAGGAGTAGCTTCCCCGTCTTACAATAGTGGGACATTTGCTGCTATACGATGGCCCATGACTGAGCCTGAGAGCTTTTATATATGACAGTCTCTTAGGCTTTTTTCCTTAAAGTGAATGTCAACTTTCATGAATCAGTGCCCGGTTTTTAAAAATACTATTAAAAACAGGGGCACTTTCATTCATGAAAGTTTACATTGTACCGGATTTTACAAATACTTACCTTCTTCTCCTGAAACAACGGATCGCTGATCGCTGATCGCCTTGCCTGCTTCTTTCTGCTGTACTAACACAGCAATGACGAAACCGGCTTCCCCCAATCACGGCGTGGCCTTACCTGATGAACGCTGGAGAGAGCCAATTTCGTCATTGCTGACGAAGTACAGAGGAGCTGCAGGCGTGGGATCGGCGATTCAGTGTTTTAGGAGAAGGTAAGTATTTGTAAAATCTGGTGCAATGTAAACTTTCATGAATGAAAGTGCCCTTGTTTTTAATAGTTTTTTTAAAAACCGGGCACTGATTCATAAAGTTGACATTCACTTTAACTTCCTCTCATTCTTCAACTTTGTTAAAGAGATCAGTGCCCAAGCAGACTGTCTTTAAGCACACAGATCAGGTAGGACTAACATTTCTATTGTAGGCAACTGTATAATAACATTTTAGGCACTTAGGTAACTCTCAGCGGTTTGCAGCTCATCCTAGTTGGTGATCTTCCTGCCGCAATCCAGACTGTAGATACAATGCAGCTTCTAGGGCAGGCTGACATTAGGCAATAGAAAACAGGAGCAAGGCCGGATTGGCTTACTGGGACACCAGGAGATTTCCCGGTGGGCTGCAGCAGCTAGGGCTGGCTAGCTACAATTTAAGGGGGTGGGGCTGGTGGTGAGACGATCCAGCTGTATCACCTCTCTTCTTTTCTTGTAAGTTTTATTTACTAGAACATGTACCATTTCAGTAGCCCTCCATTGAATCTAGTGTCTAGTTAAGTCGCACTGTGACACAAAGTAACACACTATTTTGTCTTGTATTTATTTTATTACAAAAAAATATAATTTAATTCTTAAAAAAAATTGGGAGAGAGAGTATTTGAGTAATTCCCTTGAGAAAAATGGGGTTTATACATTCTACAGACTCAACGGAAAATAGGGCTGTTTTTATTTCCATTACGGTCCTGAACAGGAGCAAATGACCTGAAGAGCCTGGCAGATGCAGCATACAGCATCTCTTGACCAAGGAGTCTTTAATTCAATAGAATCTCACGTTATTGTCCTATTCTGAACTCAGAGCCTGCAAGGAGCGCTGTATACAGGGCCAGGAATGAGCCTATTATTACCCCTAGAGCCACATCTTTTGCTGGCATGTTGTCCCTCTCCACAACACCAGGATTGTATGGGCCTTTTGTCTGGAAGCAGCATCTCCGTATCTGTGTAGTTGTCTAGCAGACAAGACCCAGTTGCTCTGGAACCCTTGGATAATGATCTGAAGTGGACCCATCTTTATAATGTCCACATTCTAATATTACCAAACAGGGAGAGTTATGTTGCATTAACAGGTGACACAGGCATAATCTTTAAGGGACATGAAACCCAAAATGTTTCATTCATGATTTAGGTAGAACATAAAATTTAAACAACTTTCCAGTTTACTTATATTATAAAAATTTGTTTCATTCTCTTCATATCATTTGTTTAATGAAGCAGCAATACACTACTGGACACATAAGTTAGCCAATGACAATCGGTATATATATGAAGCCACCAATCAGCAGCTAGAAACTAGGTTCTTTGCTGCTTCTGAGCTTACCAAGATAAACCTTTTAGCAAAGGGTAACAAGAGGAGGACGCAAATTAAATAATATAAGTAAATTGGAAAGTTGTTTAAAAGTGTATTCTCTATCTAAATCATGAATGTTTAGTTATGTCTTTACTGTCCATTTAAAGACCCCAGCCCCAGGACTGGGTGTAATAAATGCATGATGATATGAAAGTCTTAAAAGGGTCAGTAAACACCCTGTACTTACAAGACATATCTGGTGTGCTGCTATAGAATAACATATCGACCAAGTCTTTAATGTTTTTAAAACAAATTTCACATCCTTTTTACAGCAATTATTTTTCAATATCCAAACTCCACCCACAATTTGCCTTACTTGGAAGAGCCAATGTGGGCTTTAGTTTGCAGACAACAAGGCTAGCCACGGTCATAAAGTTAATATAAAGTCAATTGTTTTGCAGTTATCTGCTTATAAAGCCACTTAGGGATATATATTTGTAGCAGTGTTGGCCTTGAGAAGTCAGGGCCATGTCAAGTTCTGAGTACAGGTGGCCCTCGGTTTACAACGGTTCAATTTACACCGTTTCAGAATAACAACCTTTTTTTCCAGTCATGTGACTGCTTTTGAAAAGCATTGAGAAGCAGTGCATTTATTAAAATAGCCAGTAGGTGGAGCTGTCCGCTTGTGTTGCAGCAAAGCCAAGCAAGCTGAAATTAATCCGTTTAACCAGACCTGAGCTATCGAGCAGATTTCAAAGGAACAAGATCTTCCTGTCTTTAAATCAGTCCAGATTGGAATGCATAGAAAGAACTGTTTGCAGAAAAATGCAAGTGAAGTCTGTGTTGTGTGATTATTTTATTAGGTTTATAATGCTGTTTAGCAAATGTTTTTGTTCATTTAACTTAGTTTAATTATATTCTGTGTTGTGTGATTATTTTATTAAGTTTCTAATGCTGTTTAGCATTTAAAGTCTTCATTTCAAAGCTTTAAAAATAATGTATTAGGTGTTACTTATGACAATTTTGAGAGGAGCCTGGAACCTAACTCCCTCACTTCTCATTGACTTACATTATAAACTGGGTTTCAATTTACAACGGTTTCGATTTACAACCATTCCTTCTGGAACCTAAGCCTGGTGTAAACTGAGGGCTACCTGTATTAGACATTGCTCAATTTTCAGAGCTAAATTACATGAAAAAGGGGCAAAAAAATGTATTGCAAAGTTGTTTTATTGCAGATAACTAAACATTTTATATACAAACTATCAAGGTGTTTACTGTCCCTTTAACATTATATCACAGAGTTTATCTTTTACTGACACACAAATCATATATTTACTTGAACCAATACTTTTTGTATTTATATTTTGTTGTTTTCTAGTGCTGTCCACAATGGTTAAACATTGTATGTAGTAGCTAAAGAGGATAAATGTCTGTCCAAAAACATAAAACAGAGAGGAGATTCTCAAGTTGCGAGAAGGGCGCACATTTAAAGGACCAGTAAATATAGTAGATTTGGATAATCAACAAATGCATGATGACCAAACAATGCAACAACACTTATACTGAACTTCAAATGAGTAGTAGATGATTTTTATGTGACAAATTCCAATTATGTCTATTTCCACTCCTCCTGTATCATGTGACAGCCATCAGCCAATCACAATTGCATATACATATTTTCTGTAAATTCATGCACATGCTCAGTAGGAGCTAAAGACTCCAAAAGTCTAAATATAAAAAAGACTGTGCACATTTTGTTAATGGAAGTAAATTGGAAAGTTGTTTAAAATTGCCTGCTCTATCTAAATTATGAAAGTTTAATTTTGACTTGAGTGTCCCTTTAATGTCAGAAGTCTGGGGTATTGTCAGGCTGAGATTTCCCTTTAAATTAGTGCTGTGTATTCTGATTAGAAAACTGGAAGTGCATGATTATTCACAAGTAATCTGTGGGATTGAAGCTCACTGTATAATAAGCAAAACACAAAAAGCTCTATTGGTAGAGAGGGACAACTAACTCTTCAAGTCTGACATGAAAAATAGGTTTATTCAGGATAGCAACCTGTAATTTAGAAAAACTAACAAAAAAAATGTAAAAACATTTTCAAAATGCCAACTTTTAGAAAGTAGTAACTGGGAATAATTGGTATATTTTATATTGATACAACACTATGGACCTTTGGTAAGTGTTTATTTCCCCCACAATTATATGTATAGGAAAGATGACGAGGCCCAATGAAGGCTGAAACGATCGTCTGGGGGTTTATGTGTTCCTTGAACCTTAATAGGCAGGAACAGACGCAAATGTGCGCTAGTATTACGAGTTAGGTGCAATGCAAATGCGACAATATTAACACATAAATATATACACAGTTCGAATGTAAAGGCATTTTTCAGTGCAGTTTTTTTTCTCTAACACCCCACACCAGCCACTTTTAACCCCTAAAAACTGCCTAGTGCAGTAGTTTTTTTTATGAAAAAAATGCTACTTTTTTTCCATAAAGAAAAACTAAAAGACCCTTTATCTGATCTGATAACAAGCTTGCGGTAGCAATAACTAGCCACTTGTAATGGCTGGTTATTTAGTGCATGATAAATTAGCGCTCCACTTGCAATCTAGCCTTAAATGTGCTTCATATGTATTATATATATATATATATATATATATACACACACACGCAGCTTGACACTGTCTTTATAGTTCTCTCCAGTGCCATCGTTTTAGAAGATAATGTATCTTCTATGATTGCTAATAAGCTGGATCATCTGGTCGGTTAGCGATACCATGTGTACAAGTGAAGAGCGTATAGCTAATTCTAGCCTCTGTGTGTTTCATCAGTAGAATCTGACAGCTTCACCTGTTGTGTGACCTCCCAACTCACCCTATTTGCGACAGACAGTCCCTAAATCTGAGCTCGGCCCCTCTGAAACAGTCATATGTCTTTATAGAACTTCCTTATCCCCACCCACAGACCACCAAAAAACACCCACAATCCCGCCTAATAACCACCCATCTCTCGCCCTCAACACAGCTCCACCCACAAAATGGTTATGGGCCCTTATCAACATCCTGTTTCCCTGATACAAAGGCACAAATGTTGGGAGCTATGTATTAGGAGAAACATAACTGGACTCATCTTGTCACGGGATTGTCTATGAAACACCATATGACTCAGAGCCTTGAAGGCACATGCTTTTTATTCCATTGTTATTTCAACTTATAAATGCAATTGAACATGTGCCCTTGTTCTTTATCCATTTTTTTCCATATTTTTATTAGAATTTTCAAACTGGTACCTGAATCAGAAATGTCGTCCCAGTACGGAGAATCAAATTCATATTCCGCTTTCAGAATCTGTTCAAAAAGCTTTGCATCATTTTCATCATAGAACGGAGGGTAACCGCACAATCTGTAGGGTAAACACAAGGTGTACATAGGATTTAATGTTCTTCCATATCCTTGTTGCTACTCACAAACACCTTCTTAAACATGGCGTTCCCAACATTTGTTTTCTTTAGGACGCCCTTACTATACTTTAGAAATTCATACAACACTTAAGCTTTATTTTTCTAAACAACTTTCCAATTTACTTCTATTATCTAATTTACTTCATTCTTTTGGTATCCTTTGTTGAAAGAGCAGGGATGCACTACTGGGAAGCTAGATGAAAGCCAAGGACACAAGGCATACATGTGCAGCCACCAATCAGCATCTTCTGAATCTACCTAGATATTCTTTTCAACAAAGGATAAAATGAGAACTAAACAAATTAGATAATATAAATAAATTGGAAACATATTTAAAATCACATGCTCCTGAATCACAAAAAACATTTGGGTTTCATGTCCCTTTAATGACATAAAAATGAAAATACTAAGAATTAATTTTGTATGACACCCTCAGATAAAGACTATGCCCCCCCCCCCGAGTAAGAATCACTGCTATAGCTGGATTATTTATTGCTCTTGACTTTCATATTTATCTCTCTGTTGGATATTCCTTCAACTAAATCAGCACATTTATATTTCTAACATACTGTAACAATCTATTACTCTTTCGTACTTCAGTCTCCACCTAAATAAATTCCAGACTGTAAGCCAATTCTCCTCATATCCGGCAACCTCAGAAAAACATTTTCAGGAAAACTCTCTGCTAATAAACTGGTTTGATCCTATTCAGTGGTCCCTGTTTGTATAATGCATTAGCCATGATGAAAATAAATCTCAAGAAGCATTGTGAAAACAGCAATAGTGATTTTTGTACATTTTGATAATGAAAGACAATAAGCCAATACAAACATGTATAGTAGCTGGTACCATGGGATGTAACAATGTTGTGATTCAAAGTAGAAAGGAATGAGAAAGGCAGTATTCACTGAACCAAAATAAACAAAATGTATTAAAATGACAACGTTTCTGCACCTTTTAAGCTGCCTCTGTAATAAAGTTTGGTCTGCTTCAAGACAGTTTACATCTGCTTATCCACTTATGTTTAGCCCAGTGATAGTTTTCAGGGAGTTCTATGCGTCCCTGTCTTGTATTTTAGATTTTGATTTTATTACAGTTATACAAAAGCAATGGACATAAACCCTAGCACAATAATAATTTATTTTATGAGCATGTTGTTACTTACAGTATATAGGCAATTACTCCGATCGACCAGCAATCTACTGCTTTACTGTACGGTTTTTGTGCAAGAACTTCTGGAGCTGTTGGAGGTAAAGTTTTAGAATTATTTATTCTTACTTTGTCATCTGCTGGGAAAATTATTCTCTTTAAATTTCTTGGGCAAACTTTACAACGAGATTTACCCTTGTTTTTTTTAAAGAGACATTAAACTGTTCCACTTCAACAGAATAATCACTATTAAAAAGGCCTACAGACCCGTAAACCCCCTTTTTAAAGCCCCTATTAAAAATTAAGCCTATAAGTGTTAATAGCTAGGTGATCACTGTGGTAAATAAATGTCCAACTATTTGCCCAGAGGCTCATGAGAGCCCCTATGTGCAGATCAATTTTACAAAACTATAAAGGCCCTTATTTATATGAGGATACCCCTTCTTATTACTATAGAGTTTAGTTTACTAATTTGTAGCCTACATTTGAGCAGCATCTAAAAACTGCAAAACAGCTCAGCACAGAGGTGGATATGGCTCAGCTGTTCAAAGGGTCTGTAAATTAATAATTAGACTTTCATGATTCAGACAGAGCATACCGTTTTAAACAACTTTCCAATTTACTTCTATTATTTAATTTGCTTCCTTCTCTTGCTATCCTTTGCTGAAAGGTTTATCTAGGCTCTAAGCTTGGGAGCAGCAAATAACCTAGGTTCTAGCTGCTGATTGGTGGCTGTGTATATATATATATATATATATATATATATATATACCCCGATTCTCATTGGCTCAGCCATGTGTTAAGTTAAAAACAAGAAGTGCATTGCTGCTCCTTCAACAAATGACACCAAAAGAATAAAGCAAATTTGATAATAGAAGTGTAAACTTAAAGTTGTTTAAAATTGTATGTTCTACCTAAATCATGAAAGAAAAATGTAGGTTTTCATGTCCCTTTAATGTACTTTGCATTAAAGCATAGCACAAATAAACAATCTGAGATTCTGCTTGCTATTTTCTGATTTAAAGCCTACCGTCTTGTTCTTCTGAGGTAAATCTGACATAGCTTGAAGGCCATGACAAACTAGGTGCATACCGGAGGGTATTGAATGGTACTGCAAAGTGTTGTGGTAGACTTTTTGGTTCAGGGCATGGCTGGTCGCCACTCACTCTAAAAGTCACTGACTCTGGATTGAGCGAAAAAGGGCCCCAAGATCATCACTAGCCCCCCTCCATATCTGACAGCTGGTGTCACACAATGAGGCCTTCACTCAAGCTGACTTTCAGATATGTATCTTGTGATTCTGCTGTGGTTTCCTCCAATTTCCGAATGCCTTTTGATGGTGTAGGGAACTGTACTCACTGTCACCTTGTTTTTCTTTGACATTTCTCTAAAGCCTCTAATGGTTTGTCTGTCTTCTTTCGTTAATTATTTTAAGGATTATGATAGTGATACACTACTTCATGCAGTATAATACTGTCCAAATAATGCTTAAAGGGTTATTAAACCCCGAGATGGTAATATAAAATGATAAATATATATATAAAAAATCTCTACAATATACTTTCATTATTTAATTCCATTCTGAAATTGTGAGCTTTTCAGTGAAGTGCAGAAAACGGTTATATTCCACACAGCTATTGGCTGCACATGTTAGTAACTTATTTATAACTGTCCCTAATTGGCCACAGCAGAGATGGTAACCCAAGTTACAAAATGGCAGCTCCCATTGTTACACTTATTTTGTCACTATTTAAACAGCTAATGAAAGCTTAAAAAGTACATATATATGTTATTTTTAGACTAATCTTTTCTTTGAATAACTCATTCTACCTAGCATTTATTTAGTGTCCCTTTAAGAGGGTGTAGTAACACGGTTAATTTTATACAGACAGAAGGGCTGTAAGTAATCAAAAGTTGGACACCTATAGGGAGTGTTAGCATCAACTTTCAAGGCATAATTTTTTTCTATTGCTGCAGAACAGCTGTTGATAACTCATTACTTGTTCCCTGAAGAAAAGGCTTCTTTTATAAATCTGAAAAGTACATTATTTATCAGTTTTTGGTAACCTTAACTTGTTTCTTTAACCTCTGGTAGTTTACAGCTAACTTTAGTAACATTTCAGGTTATTTGCTGGTGTTGAACCATTTTAATTTTAATAAAAACTGGAAAAATATAGAGATGTTATAAAACTCTTGACTAGTGTGTGTGGGGATGTATGTATATATATATATATATATATATATATATATATATATATATATATATATATATATACACACACATTTAAACATACACACATGCATACATACATATTTTTCCCTATATTTTTGCTTTGGAACAAAGAGCTAAGAAGATATATGTATTAACTGTTTCACACGTTTTAGCTATAGGAGTTTATAAAAATCCATAATAATTCCATGCTGATAATAAAGGCAGAACTTGCTGATGAAATTGTTGACAAACCGTATCTTATGTTTTAACCTTATTAGGTTGCTTTGACTAAACTGCCTATGGCAGCGAAACGTGTAACGTGCAGAAGTCTGAGACAACTAGATTAACACCCAAGTGAGGTAAATGCCCTCTTAAAACCTGGTGCAGTGAGCTCTGCTTGGACAGGGGACATGACGTCTGGTTAAGGGGACATTATACGCAGATGTTTTCTACCCTTTAACATGATGAGATTTTTTTGGTTGCCTGAAACATTAAGAAAATCCTGTGTAATCAGTTTGTAGTGTCTGCTAATTATCATTGCCAAATAAGCCCTTCCTGATCATTTTCATTGTGAGAGAAATAAAAATGAGAGGGCACTCAAGCAAGAAGAAGTACCACACTTAATCTCTAATAAAATTTAATATAAAATAAAATTTGTAAACAAATATAAAACAGGATAATATTATCGCCAACAGTAGAATTAAAGGGACGTCTCCCTGTAGCAAAAAATAGGCAATTGCAAGAATAATGTGTATTGCTAAAATACCACCAAAATCTAAAATACAAAATTTAAGAAATGAATATAATCATCCATACATAAAAAAGGAGCTTAAGTATTAGGTTAGGCAAACAAGTGCAAAAAGTAAGAAACAGTTCTTATTTCAACGTTTCTTTTTTCACACAATACTGGCTATTTTATAAAGACTTTCTCTTCCAACACCCCACAAGTATCAACATATACTCCATATACAAGTGGAACATTGTTTTTTCAACTTAAGTGGCAGATTTATTCCTGAGCTGCAACAAAGTTGCTAATATTAGTTTTGAAACTTTGTCAATAAAATCCTTGGATCACAGCCATCTGTTGGTTGATGAACATTTACGGATTTACACACACTATCCGTTGAAATAAGAACTGTTTCTTACTTTTTGCACTTGTTTGCCTAACCTAATACTTATGCTCCTTTTTTATGTATGGATGATTATATTCATTTCTTAAATTTTGTATTTTAGATTTTGGTGGTATTTTAGCAATACACATTATTCTTGCAATTGCCTATTTTTTGCTACAGGGAGACGTCCCTTTAATTCTACTGTTGGCGATAATATTATCCTGTTTTATATTTGTTTATAAATTTTATTTTATATTAAATTTTATTAGAGATTAAGTGTGGTACTTCTTCTTGCTTGAGTGCCCTCTCATTTTTATTTCTCTCACCCTGTTTATTGTAGCCATTTGGAGAGGTGGTTAGGGAGTGGCTTGGATAAGTTTTTAGACCTTAGCGCTGTATAGCATTGTTTTCTCTTTAGCCTGATCATTTTCATTACCAGATAGGCACTTCCTGCTAAAGTTTATTGACAGATAGGCACTTCCTGCTAATGCTCATTGCCAGATAGCCAATTCCTGCTATAGCTCATTGCCAGATAGGTACTTCCTGCTAAAGCTAATTTGCCAGACAGGCACTTCATGCTAATGCTAATTTGCCAGATAGGTACTTCCTGATAATACTTATTGGCCGATAGGCACTTACTGAAAATACTTATTGCCAGATAGGCACTTCCTGCTAATATTTACTGTCTGATAGGCACTTCCTACTAATGCTTATTGCCAGATAGGTACTTCCTGCTGATACTTATTGGCTGATAGGCACCTTATGCCAGATAGGCACTTCCTGCTAATATTTACTGGCTGATAGGAACTTCCTGCAAATGCTCGCTGGCTGATAGGCACTTCCTGCTAATGCTCATTGCCAGATAGGAACTCACTGCAAATGCTCTCTGGCTGATAGACACTTCCTGCTAATATTTACTGGCTGATAGGCACTTCCTGCTAATGCTCATTGCCAGATAGGAACTCACTGCAAATGCTTTCTGGCTGATAGGCAATTCCTGCTAATATTTACTGGCTGATAGGCACTTCCTGCTAATGCTCATTGCCAGATAGGAACTCACTGCAAATGCTCTCTGGCTGATAGGCAATTCCTGCTAATATTTACTGGCTGATAGGCACTTCCTGCTAATATTTATTGGCTGATAGGCACTTCCTGCTAATGCTCATTGCCAGATAGGAACTCACTGCAAATACTCGCTGGCTGATAGGCACTTCCTGCTAATGTTCATTGCCAGATAGGAACTCACTGCAAATGCTCGCTGGTTGATAGGCACTTCCTGCTAATGCTCATTGCCAGATAGGAACTCACTGCAAATGTTCTCTGGCTGATAGGCACTTCCTGCTAATATTTACTGGCTGATAGGCACTTCCTGCTAATATTTATTGGCTGATAGGCACTTCCTGCTAATGCTCATTGCCAGATAGGAACTCACTGCAAATACTCGCTGGCTGATAGGCACTTCCTGCTAATGTTCATTGCCAGATAGGAACTCACTGCAAATGCTCGCTGGTTGATAGGCACTTCCTGCTAATGCTCATTGCCAGATAGGAACTCACTGCAAATGCTCTCTGGCTGATAGGCACTTCCTGCTATTATTTACTGGCTGGTAGACACTTCCTGCTAATGATCTCTGGCTAATAGGCACTTCTTGCTAATATTTACTGGCTTATAGGCACTTCCTGTAAATGCTCACTGGCTGATAGGCACTTCCTGCTAATGCTCATTGCCAGATAGGCACTTCCTGCAAATGCTCACTGGCTGGTAGACACTTCCTGCTAATGCTCTCTGGCTGATAGGCACTTCCTCCTAATATTTACTGGCTGATAGTCACTCCCTGCTAATATTTTCTGGCTGATAGGCACTTCCTGTAAATGCTCACTGGCTGATAGGCAATTCCTGCTAATGCTCATTGCCAGATCCGCACTTCCTGCAAATGCTCACTGGCTGGTAGACACTTCCTGCTAATGCTCTCTGGCTGATAGGCACTTCCTGCTAATGCTCATTGCCAGATAAGCACTTCCTGCTAATGCTCTCTGGCTGATAGGCACTTCCTGCTAATATTTACTGGCTGATAGGCACTTCCTGCTAATATTTAATGGCTGATAGGCAAATGCTCTCTGACTGATAGGCACTTCCTGCTAATATTTAATGGCTGATAGGCACGTCCTGCAAATGCTCTCTGGCTGATAGGCACTTCCTGCTAATATTTACTGGCTGATAGGCACTTCCTGCTAATGCTCTCTGGCTGATCGCTTCCTGCTAATTCTCACTGGCTGATAGGCACTTCCTGCTAATATTTACTGGCTGATAGGCACTTCCTGCAAATGCTCACTGGCTGATTGTTTTTTTCTGTTAATGCTCATTGGCTGATAGGTACAATAATCATAAGTACATTTCAGCCAATGAGCATTAGCTTGCAGTACCTATCCCACAATGAATGAGCATTAGCAGGCGCATTGTAGAGGCATGTCCCTTTGTAAACCTATATAAAAAAAATGTTTTATTAAGGATATGAAAATGTATTACAAAAGGGACTTGTATTTAAAAAAAAAATGCATTCTGTAATATCCTCTTATTTGAAACAAAGATAAAAGTACTACAATGTTTGCTAAAAATACATATTTGTTTCTTTTTCTACACAAGGGTATTTTAAAACATATTGCATTAAAAATGGGTGTTCCTGTCCTGGATCAAACTATTTGCTGTATACATGTTTGTGTGCAACGTGCCAGAACTATTGCGGTTATATTTGTTACTCAGCAAATAAATAACCAATAGGTATGTGTTATGCACAAACATGCACTTTCTATTCATTTCAAATGAATAACAGCTTTATTAAAGGACCACTAAACACAAATTGTAAACTACATGATTTTGAACCTTCATATCTGAGAATAATTTTACAATGCAAACTGCAGCTTCATTTTGTCAAATGAGTATATTTGTTCATTTTACTGATTTCCCTGTCCCCCAGAACAAAAAAATCCTTGCTAACCAATCACAAACTAATATTCAGATATAGTACAAACTCTGTTTGCACATGTGCAGTTGAGAGAGACTGAGGAAACCTGCCCTTATCTCTTCCCTTAAAGGGACATTATACACTCATTTTTTCTTTGCATAAATGTTTTGTAGATGATCTATTTATAAAGCCCATAAAGTTTTTTTTTTTTTTAAATGTATAATTTTGCTTATTTTTAAATAACATTGCTCTGATTTTCAGACTCCTAACCAAGCCCCAAAGTTTTATTTGAATACCGTCAGCTACCTTCTCCAGCTTCCTCCTGTTTGTGTAAAGGGTCTTTTCATATGCAAAAGAAGGGAAAGGGGGGGGGGGGAGTGTCTTATTTCCCAATTGCAGTGGGCTTTCCTACTGCCTTTTCAACAGAGCTAAACTGAAAGCTTCCAAGTACGTTTTTAAACCATTTTATACTGGATTTTTATATCAGTATCTGTGCATCTTATTCTTTATAGTAGTGTCTATTACATGCAGTTATATGAAAATGAGTGTATACTGTCCCTTTAAGGTGGTTTAGCACTGATTCAACTGAGTTGCAAAGAATGAATATCCTATCATGATTGTTATTACAAAATTGATAATCTACCTTTTACAAACGTGACTGCTGAGAATTTTAGGGGGGGGGAGGGTGAAGTAAACAAAAGCTTGCATAACTTGCCTAAAAGTATTAACCCAAACAAGCACATTATTTAGATGTATGTTACAGCAAAAGGTAGCAAAATAAATAATAAATGTATTTTTCAATAATGTTTCAAAAAAATTTTGAAACATTTTATGCATTGTTGAAATGTCAAGTTTAATGGTTCTTTAAAGTGAAGGTAAAGTTTATCTGAATACACTAATTAATTAGTCACAGTCTAACAAACTAAATTGCTAACATTTCCCCCCAATACCTTATAAATTTATATAATAAAGAGGTTTTATAGTTGACTACCGTTACTATCCTGACTCCTCCCAATAGCCATTTCCTTATCTTAGTTTGAGTGATGTATAGAGCGGTCCCACCGCTCTATACGTGTCTACTAAGCGCGTTAACGATGATCTCTTTAACTGTGCATGCGCATAGCGGTGCTTACTATAAGTAATGCGCATGCAGTAATCTGCTACTTATTTTCCAATGCGCAGGCGTCATTCTTCTCCTCTTACGTATTATGTCAATTCAATAATAATTTCAATAGGCATGCGTGAAACGGGAGCACGCTTGTCTTCCAAGACCCAAAAATAATTTTTAATGCATGCGCAGATCATCCAGGAGGCGGATGATGTAGATTGACGGCCGCCTAACGGCCAGAATTTTGATAGGCTGGTAAAAAAACGTGACCTGACATTAAAAAAAAAAAAAAAAAAAAGACGGGTTGAATTTACTGAGGAAAAAAAAGTGAGTATTAACTGCAAAAACTCAGTTTATAGTCAAAATTTAAAAAAAATGATGAATGAAACGACTATTGATTTAGGGGAACAAGTATTATTAGATATTGCGATCAAGGTAACTTTACCTTCACCTTAACCTTCATGCCATGAAATGTTTAATAGTTGCAAATGATGCTTAATAATCCTTTAGCTATACAAGGGGAACTATTCACTTAGCATCCAACTTTATGTATCAGATTGTGTATTATTCACAAATGTCAGCAATGCAATCATTATTGACCTAATTATGGATCTTACCACTTCAAGAATGGATGTTAATACTAATTAACTATATATTTAATTACCAACATATCCAGGTGTTCCGCAGGCAGTGGACATCACGCTTCCAGACCCTTCAATTTTGGATAATCCAAAATCACTGATCATGATTTTAGAGTCTTCATCCAAACTGTAATAGAGCAGGTTCTCTGGCTAAAGATAAACAGAATAAAGTGAGTTAGAACTTCTTAATCTTTCAAATTCCAATCCAGGAAATTACTTTGACAAGCAATAACCGCTTATAGGTATCACATAGCTACAAACAGAGCATCATTTTACTATCTATTACTCTAACATGCTAAGCGAAGCATTCAGTTTTATATACACCCAACTGCCAAAAGGCACTTATCGTGTAGCTACTAAACCATAATTAGTAATTATAGGCGTAGGCGTATCCTAAACACATACAAAACACAGAGGTGGATTGCACTCTCACACATGAATGGGTGCATATTCCATAGAATTAGCAAATCTCAGTGCCTGGTGAGTATCCAGAGGTGTAATTGTGTGAGTGTGTGTGTGTGTAAAGTAATAATGCTTTAAAAAAAAAATAGAAACTTAAATAGTATATTTTTTTATCAATTAACAAAATGCAAAGTGAGTGAACGTTAGAAAAATCTAAATCAAATCAATATTTGGTGTGACCACCCTTTGTGTTTAAAACAGCATCAATTCTTCTAAGTAAAGTTGCTAATGATCATCGGTTTAATATTCAGGTTGAAACACAATCATTAACTGAAACATAAACAGCTGTGTAGGAGGAATAAAACTAGGTGATGAACAGCCAAACTCTGCTAACAAGAAGAGGTTGCTGAAGACAGTTTAATGTCAAAGGTCAGACACAGTGGCAAAACTGAGCATGGCAACAAAAACATAATTTATGCTTACCTGATAAATTCCTTTCTTCTGTAGTGTGATCAGTCCACGGGTCATCATTACTTCTGGGATATTACTCCTCCCCAACAGGAAGTGCAAGAGGATTCACCCAGCAGAGCTGCATATAGCTCCTCCCCTCTACGTCACTCCCAGTCATTCGACCAAGGACCAACGAGAAAGGAAAAGCCAAGGGTGAAGTGGTGACTGGAGTATAAATTAAAAAATATTTACCTGCCTTAAAAACAGGGCGGGCCGTGGACTGATCACACTACAGAAGAAAGGAATTTATCAGGTAAGCATAAATTATGTTTTCTTCTGTTAAGTGTGATCAGTCCACGGGTCATCATTACTTCTGGGATACCAATACCAAAGCAAAAGTACACGGATGACGGGAGGGATAGGCAGGCTCTTTATACGTAAGGAACCACTGCCTGAAGAACCTTTCTCCCAAAAATAGCCTCCGAGGAAGCAAAAGTGTCAAATTTGTAAAATTTGGAAAAAGTATGAAGCGAAGACCAAGTTGCAGCCTTGCAAATCTGTTCAACAGAGGCCTCATTCTTGAAGGCCCAAGTGGAAGCCACAGCTCTAGTAGAATGAGCTGTAATTCTTTCAGGAGGCTGCTGTCCAGCAGTCTCATAAGTTAAACGAATTATGCTACGAAGCCAAAAAGAAAGAGAGGTAGCGGAAGCTTTTTGACCTCTCCTCTGCCCAGAGTAAATGACAAACAGAGAAGACGTTTGTCGAAATTCCTTAGTTGCCTGTAAGTAAAATTTTAGAGCACGGACTACATCCAGGTTGTGCAGTAGACGTTCCTTCTTTGAAGAAGGATTTGGGCATAAAGAAGGAACAACAATCTCTTGATTGATATTCCTGTTAGTAACTACCTTAGGTAAGAACCCAGGTTTAGTACGCAGGACTACCTTATCCGAATGAAAAATCAAATAAGGAGAATCACAATGTAAGGCTGATAATTCAGAGACTCTTCGAGCCGAGGAAATAGCCATTAAAAATAGAACTTTCCAAGATAACAACTTTATATCAATGGAATGAAGGGGTTCAAACGGAACGCCCTGTAAAACATTAAGAACAAGGTTTAAACTCCATGGTGGAGCAACAGTTTTAAACACAGGCTTAATCCTGGCCAAAGCCTGACAAAAAGCCTGGACGTCAGGAACTTCTGACAGACGTTTGTGTAACAGAATGGACAGAGCTGAGATCTGTCCCTTTAATGAACTAGCAGATAAACCCTTTTCTAAACCTTCTTGTAGAAAAGACAATATCCTAGGAATCCTAACCTTACTCCAAGAGTAACCTTTGGATTCACACCAATATAGGTATTTACGCCATATCTTATGGTAAATCTTTCTGGTAACAGGTTTCCTAGCCTGTATTAAGGTATCAATAACTGACTCAGAAAACCCACGTCTTGATAAAATCAAGCGTTCAATTTCCAAGCAGTCAGCTTCAGAGAAGTTAGATTTTGATGTTTGAAGGGACCCTGTATCAGAAGGTCCTGTTTCAGAGGTAGAGACCAAGGTGGACAGGATGACATGTCCACCAGGTCTGCATACCAAGTCCTGCGTGGCCACGCAGGTGCTATTAGAATCACTGATGCTCTCTCTTGTTTGATTCTGGTAATCAATCGAGGAAGCAACGGGAAGGGTGGAAACACGTAAGCCATCCTGAAGTCCCAAGGTGCTGTCAGAGCATCTATCAGGACTGCTCCTGGATCCCTGGATCTGGACCCGTAACGAGGAAGCTTGGCGTTCTGTCGAGACGCCATGAGATCTATCTCTGGTTTGCCCCAACGTCGAAGTATTTGGGCAAAGACCTCCGGATGAAGTTCCCACTCCCCCGGATGAAAAGTCTGACGACTTAAGAAATCCGCCTCCCAGTTCTCCACTCCCGGGATGTGGATTGCTGACAGGTGGCAAGAGTGAGACTCTGCCCAGCGAATTATCTTTGATACTTCCATCATAGCTAGGGAGCTTCTTGTCCCTCCCTGATGGTTGATGAAAGCTACAGTCGTGATGTTGTCCGACTGAAACCTGATGAACCCCCGAGTTGTCAACTGGGGCCAAGCCAGGAGGGCATTGAGAACTGCTCTCAATTCCAGAATGTTTATTGGCAGGAGACTCTCCTCCTGACTCCATTGTCCCTGAGCCTTCAGAGAATTCCAGACGGCACCCCAACCTAGAAGGCTGGCGTCTGTTGTTACAATTGTCCAGTCTGGTCTGCTGAATGGCATCCCCCTGGACAGATGTGGCCGAGAAAGCCACCATAGAAGAGAATTTCTGGTCTCTTGATCCAGATTCAGAGAAGGGGTTAAGTCTGAGTAATCCCCATTCCACTGACTTAGCATGCACAGTTGCAGTGGTCTGAGGTGTAAGCGTGCAAAGGGTACTATGTCCATTGCCGCTACCATTAAGCCGATTACCTCCATGCATTGAGCCACTGACGGGTGTTGAATGGAATGAAGGGTGCGGCAAGCACTTTGAAGTCTTGTTAGCCTGTCCTCTGTCAGGTAAATCTTCATTTCTACAGAATCTATAAGAGTCCCCAGGAAGGGAACTCTTGTGAGTGGAACGAGTGAACTTTTCTTTTCGTTCACCTCCCATCCATGTGACCTTAGAAATGCCAGCACTAACTCTGTATGAGACTTGGCAGTTTGAAAGCTTGAAGCTTGTATCAGAATGTCGTCTAGGTATGGAGCTACCGAGATTCCCCGCGGTCTTAGTACCGCCAGAAGAGCACCCAGAACCTTTGTGAAGATTCTTGGAGCTGTAGCCAATCCGAATGGAAGAGCCACAAACTGGTAATGCCTGTCTAGGAAGGCAAACCTTAGGTACCGATAATGATCTTTGTGAATCGGTATGTGAAGGTAAGCATCTTTTAAATCTACAGTGGTCATGTACTGACCCTCTTGAATCATAGGTAAAATTGTCCGAATAGTCTCCATCTTGAACGATGGAACTCTTAGGAATTTGTTTAGGATCTTTAAGTCCAGGATTGGTCTGAAAGTTCCCTCTTTTTTGGGAACCACAAACAGATTTGAGTAAAACCCCTGTCCCTGTTCCGATCGTGGAACTGGATGGATTACTCCCATTAACAAGAGCTCTTGTACGCAGCGTAGAAACGCCTCTTTCTTTGTCTGTATTGTTGACAATCTTGACAGATGAAATCTCTCTCTTGGAGGAGAGTATTTGAAGTCCAGAAGGTATCCCTGAGATATTATCTCTAGCGCCCAGGGATCCTGAACATCTCTTGCCCAAGCCTGGGCGAAGAGAGAAAGTCTGCCCCCCACTAGATCCGATCCCGGATCGGGGGCCCTCAATTCATGCTGTTTTAGGGGCAGCAGCAGGTTTCCTAGTCTGCTTGCCCTTGTTCCAGGACTGGTTAGGTTTCCAGCCTTGTCTGTAGCGAGCAACAGCTCCTTCCTGTTTTGGTGCAGAGGACGTTGATGCTGCTCCTGCTTTGAAATTACGAAAGGAACGAAAATTAGACTGTCTAGTCTTGGCTTTGGCTTTGTCCTGAGGCAGGGCATGGCCTTTACCTCCTGTAATGTCAGCGATAATCTCTTTCAACCCGGGCCCGAATAAGGTCTGCCCTTTGAAAGGTATATTAAGCAATTTAGACTTAGAAGTAACATCAGCTGACCAGGATTTTAGCCACAGCGCCCTGCGTGCCTGAATGGCGAATCCTGAATTCTTCGCCGTAAGTTTAGTAAGATGTACTACGGCCTCCGAAATGAATGAATTAGCTAGTTTAAGGACTCTAAGCCTGTCCGTAATGTCGTCCAGAGTAGCTGAACCAATGTTCTCTTCCAGAGACTCAATCCAGAATGCCGCTGCAGCCGTGATCGGCGCAATGCATGCAAGGGGTTGCAATATAAAACCTTGTTGAACAAACATTTTCTTAAGGTAACCCTCTAACTTTTTATCCATTGGATCTGAAAAAGCACAGCTATCCTCCACCGGGATAGTGGTACGCTTAGCTAAGGTAGAAACTGCTCCCTCCACCTAGGGGACCATTTGCCATAAGTCCCTTGTGGTGGCGTCTATTGGAAACATTTTTCTAAATATCGGAGGGGGTGAGAACGGCACACCGGGTCTATCCCACTCCTTAGTAACAATTTCAGTAAGTCTCTTAGGTATAGGAAAAACCTCAGTACTCGTCGGTACCGCAAAATATTTATCCAACCTACACATTTTCTCTGGTATTGCAACTGTGTTACAATCATTCAGAGCCGCTAACACCTCCCCTAGTAATACACAGAGGTTTTCCAGTTTAAATTTAAAATTTGAAATATCTGAATCCAGTCTGTTTGGATCAGAACCGTCACCCACAGAATGAAGTTCTCCGTCCTCATGTTCTGCCACCTGTGACGCAGTGTCTGACATGGCCCTAATATTATCAGCGCACTCTGTTCTCACCCCAGAGTGATCACGCTTACCTCTTAGTTCTGGTAATTTAGCCAAAACCTCAGTCATAACAGTAGCCATATCCTGTAATGTGATTTGTAATGGCCGCCCAGATGTACTCGGCGCTACAATATCACGCACCTCCCTCTGAGCGGGAGATGTAGGTACTGACACGTGAGGCGAGTTAGTCGGCATAACTCTCCCCTCGTTGTTTGGTGAAATTTGTTCAATTTGTACAGATTGACTTTTATTTAAAGTAGCATCAATACAGTTAGTACATAAATTTCTATTGGGCTCCACTTTGGCATTGCAACAAATGACACAGGTATCATCCTCTGAATCAGACATGTTTAACACACTAGCAAATAAACTTGCAACTTGGAAATACAATTCAATTAGAATAAAATTAAAACGTACTGTGCCTTTAAGAAGCACAGAAGATCTATGACAGTTGAAAATTAATAAATTGAAAACAGTTATAGCCTCAATCCTTGTAAACAACACAACTTTAGCAAAGGTTTAATCCCATTAGCAAAGATAACAAATTCTGAAAGCAGGAAACAAATTACAGAATAAACGTTTTTTATCTCAGTCAAACTACAATTCTCACAGCTCTGCTGAGAGAAATTACCTCCCTCAAAATAAGTTTTGAAGACCCCTGAGCTCTGTAGAGATGAACCGGATCATGCAGGGAATACAATGAGTTGCTGACTGAAATATTTGATGTGTAGTAAAAGCGCCAAAAAACGGCCCCTCCCCCTCACACACAGCAGTGAGGGAGAACAGAAACTGTCAGAAAACAGATTAAGCAACTGCCAAGTGGAAAAATAGTGCCCAAACATTTATTCACTCAGTACCTCAGCAAATGAAAACGATTTTACATTCCAGCAAAAAGTTAAACATAATCTCTAGTTATTAAACAGCTTTATGTATTTCTTACAGTGTAATTCTAGTGAAGTACCATTCCCCAGAATACTGAAGTGTAAAGTATACATACATGACATTATATCGGTATGGCAGGATTTTCTCATCAATTCCATTATCAGAAAATAAAAACTGCTACATACCTCTATGCAGATTCATCTGCCCGCTGTCCCCTGATCTGAAGTTTACCTCTCCTCAGATGGCCGAGAAACAGCAATATGATCTTAACTACTCCGGCTAAAATCATAACAAAAACTCTGGTAGATTCTTCTTTAAACTCTGCCAGAGAGATAATAACACACTCCGGTGCTATTTTAAAATAACAAACTTTTGATTGAAGATATAAAACTAAGTATAATCACCATAGTCCTCTCACACATCCTATCTAGTCGTTGGGTGCAAGAGAATGACTGGGAGTGACGTAGAGGGGAGGAGCTATATGCAGCTCTGCTGGGTGAATCCTCTTGCACTTCCTGTTGGGGAGGAGTAATATCCCAGAAGTAATGATGACCCGTGGACTGATCACACTTAACAGAAGAAACACAAGGTAGGTATACTGGATCAGGTGGGCTGTCCAAACTCTTCCGAAGAAGCACAAAAAAACTAACAATAATCGTAGACGCAGTGATCAGCCATCGAAACAGTGCAGCAGATTAAATACATCATAGTTACTTCCCTTTTCATTTGGAAGATGTCAAGCAGTGCCATTAACTCAAAATTGGCAGAAGCCAGTGGGACACTGGTACATTCATTTACTGTCCGGAGAAGTCTGGTCAGAAGCGGTCTTCATGAAAGGCTTGCAGCCAAAAAGCCATACCTCCAATGTAGAAACAAGGCCAAGCAACTCAACGATGCATGAAAACACAGAAACTAGGATGCAGGAAATTGGCAACAGGTGCTCAGGGCTAATGAGTCAAAGTTGTAACATTTTCACTGTAGCAGAAGGCAGTTTGTTCACTGAAGAGCTGGTGAGCGGTACAAAAATGAGTGTCTGCAGGCAACAGTGAAGCATGGTGGAGGATCGTTGCACGTTTGGGGCTGCATTTCTGCAAATGCAGTTGGCGATTTGGTCAAAATAATGGTCTCCTTAATGATGAGCAATACAGGCAGAAAATTACTCAGAAATGTAATTCCCTGATCTGTCTTGGATTACATGAAGAGAAGAAACTAAGGCTGCCTAAATCCACAGAAGATGTCTGGAAAAACCTACCAGTTGATTTCCTTAAAAAAACTATCCACGACATATATTAATAAATATATATTAAGATATATTAATAAATAAAACCATGTGCTCCTTCTATTTTCATTTATAAGTTAGGAGTCTGGAATTTTTTTTTAATAATATTACACCCCCCCCCCCCCCCAAAAAAAAGTATAAATGTGTATTACATTTTAGCGTATAGTGCAGGGGCATCTTTTGGACTAGGCAAACAAGGTACTTGCCTAGGACATCATTTTTGAGTCTCTGTTGGGAGTGGAAGGTAAACTAACTAGCAATTTCTGTCTGGCACGGATTGAGCAGCCATAGGGAAAAATTGTGCACCAGTTGGTAACTACAGTCAGTACTCACTCAGATTAAGAAACTCTGCTGAGTGCTCCCTCCCTCAAGGTAAGACCTGCAGCTGCAGTTCCTACCTGGGGTGGCACCAGTGGAGCACTTGTTTGGAGTCACTCTGGAGTCTGGCCCCCTAGCGCTGGATGCGGAGGGATGGATAAATGTGCTGTGACTGCCTCCCTCAAGTTAAAGGGACAGTATACACCAATTTTCATATAACTGCATGTAATAGATACAACTATAAAGAAGAATATGCACAGATGCTGATCTAAAAAAACAATATAAAACCTTTTAAAAACTTCCTTAGAAACTCCAAGTTTAGCACTGTTGATAATATCAGCTGCAACACCCAGTGAAAGAGGCTGGGTGCAGATACTCCCCCCCCTTCCCTGCATATGAAAAGACAGATTAGACAAACGCATGTATACATGTAAACGCATATATAAATCTGACACTGTGGGGCTTGGTTAGGAGTCTGAAAACCAGCACAATGTTTTTGCCCAAGGAGCTTACATTCTAGTGGGGTATAATAAGAGACTGTCTATGGAGCTTACAGTTTAGAGTTAACTCTGAATTATTCATTTATTTAGCTTTTGCCTTTAGTTCTGTTGGCTTTCAGCACTTGGTATTGTGTTTGGGGAAGTATTATTTCAAGAAATTTGTGTTTGGGCCTGGCCAAAAAAAGGACTAAAACTTAAATAAACTAAATACACATCTGATATAGTGCCTACAAAATGTATAGTGTACTGGTAAACTAGTAGCATTTTGGGATCATTTTCAACCCATGATTTACTTCAGGAAAGTTCTCTGTTAAAGTACAATTGGGCAAAAAGAGGCTCAGATGGCAATTTGCCAGAAAACAAGCTATTGCTTGTTACTTGGAACTTAGGGCCTGATTATAAAAAATTGGCAACATTTTGGGGGATTTCCTGAGCATTATATTGTAATGAAGGGATATCTCCTTCACATCCAGAACTCCGCATATAGAGATAAACAGTAATGGCACTAAAATTTACATTTCTAAAATTCTTAGCGGGATCTCACCATACTGACGAGACGTCTTAAATCATCTCGCCATGGCAGAGAGCTTTTGATCATCAGCCCCTTAGTGAGAAGAGAGAATGAAACAGCAAAAAGAAAAGAAAACCACTCAGATCCCCTTCACAGATGTAAAGCCTTTGGAAATCAAAAAGGGAAAACAGTCCAGTAGTACTGAGGCTGCGTGGTGCCAGCTAGAAGTGGCGAATTAACCGTAAAACAATCAAGCCAAAGGAACAAGCCACAGCCCGACAACAGTATTAAAAGCAATCCACTTTATTTAAAATAGATAAAAAGAGCACCATAGATAGGGCAAAGTTTACGCGTTTCACGCCGCAACAGGGCGCTTAATCATAGATCACACAGGAAACAGCAAAAGTGGCACAGAGAGAAGAGGCCGCCCATCACAATCGTATTATTCCTACAATATTATCTTTCTGGGGACAAATCTGCCAGTTATGCTTCCCTCTGTCTTACCTTTAAGTCCCTGTGCACGATGCCCATGTCATGCAGGTATTTTACAGCATCTAGAATCTGCTTGATGAGCTGGCTGGCATCCTTCTCTGTATAGAAGCCCTTTTCCACAATTCTGTCAAACAGCTCACCCCCCGACACTCTGTAACATGAGAAGAAGAAATCTTCAGTGCTCGGCTAAGCAATACATGGTGTGGTTTATGCCAACATTTAATGGGCATCTATATTACGTGTTATTAGTTCACATTCACAATATACACATTAGTATTGAGTATATTTATAGGCTGTCACGCCGCTGCTCACTATGTCTGTTGCCATAGACGCGGCGGTGGTGACTTGTTGCTATGGCCGTTGCCATAGACATAGGCAGTGCTTCAGAGTGTGCGGCGATTATGTCATCGCCACACGCTGCCTCTCCATCCTGGATGCCGCTCCTGTGTACACCTGTGTGTCCTGCTTGGCCCGAATCGGCGCCTATGTAAGTACCTGCTGTGCTTACATGCACTGCCCAAGTATAGGTGTTACTTAGTGTTCTCCTGGGGGTTATTGTTGCTGTATGCTGGACTGTTATATTGTTGCTAACCTCTGCTTGTCTGACCACTCTGTCTGTTAACCCCTAAACTGCTGGATTGATATACTGTTGCTGAACTCTGCTTGTTTGACCACTCTGCCTGTTAACCCCTAAACTGCTGGATTGATATACTGTTGCTGAACTCTGCTTGTCTGTCCACTCTGTCTGTTAACCCCTAAACTGCTGGATTGATATACTGTTGCTGAACTCTGCTTGTTTGACCACTTTGTCTGTTAACCCCTAAACTGCTGGATTGATATACTGTTGCTGAACTCTGCTTGTCTGACCACTCTGTCTGTTAACCCCTAAACTGCTGGATTGATATACTGTTGCTGAACTCTGTTTGTTTGACCACTTTGTCTGTTAACCCCTAAACTGCTGGATTGATATACTGCTGCTGACCTCTGCTTGTCTGACCACTCTGTCTGTTAACCCCTAAACTGCTGGATTGATATACTGCTGCTGACCTCTGCTTGTCTGACCACTCTGTCTGTTAACCCCTAAACTGCTGGATTGATATACTGCTGCTGACCTCTGCTTGTCTGACCACTCTGCCTGTTAACCCCTAAACTGCTGGATTGATATACTGTTGCTGAACTCTGTTTGTCTGACCACTCTGCCTGTTAACCCCTAAACTGCTGGATTGATATACTGCTGCTGACCTCTGCTTGTCTGTCCACTCTGCCTGTTAACCCCTAAACTGCTGGATTGATATATTGTTGCTGAACTCTGCTTGTCTGACCACTCTGCCTGTTAACCCCTAAACTGCTGGATTGATATACTGTTGCTGAACTCTGCTTGTCTGACCACTCTGCCTGTTAACCCCTAAACTGCTGAATTGATATACTGTTGCTGAACTCTGCCTGTTAACCCCTAAACTGCTGGACTGATATACTGTTGTTGAACTCTGCTTGTCTGACCATTCTATTGGTTTACCCCTGAACTGTTAAACTGTTGGATTTCCCTTTGTTTCTGACTCCTACCTATTCCTGGTCCTTCTATTGGTCTACCCCTGAACTGCTATTCTTCCGGATTTCCTTCCTATTGCCGCTAAGGACTGCCCTGCCTACTGTGAGTACTGCTTACCTCATTTTACAAACTTTCTCTGCTCTGGGATATTTCCTATCACTCCACTTAGTTTGGTTTGATAGAGGAATATCCCACGAGCATTACATAGGCAGGGGCGTATTATGGCCTAGGCAAACAAGGCCTGTGTCTAGGACGGCAGATTTTGGGGGGAAGCAGATTTTGGGGGGTGGCAGATTTGGGGGAGGTGAAAAACATAATTTATGCTTACCTGATAAATTCCTTTCTTCTGTAGTGTGATCAGTCCACGGGTCATCATTACTTCTGGGATATTACTCCTCCCCAACAGGAAGTGCAAGAGGATTCACCCAGCAGAGCTGCATATAGCTCCTCCCCTCTACGTCACTCCCAGTCATTCGACCAAGGACCAACGAGAAAGGAAAAGCCAAGGGTGAAGTGGTGACTGGAGTATAAATTAAAAAATATTTACCTGCCTTAAAAACAGGGCGGGCCGTGGACTGATCACACTACAGAAGAAAGGAATTTATCAGGTAAGCATAAATTATGTTTTCTTCTGTTAAGTGTGATCAGTCCACGGGTCATCATTACTTCTGGGATACCAATACCAAAGCAAAAGTACACGGATGACGGGAGGGATAGGCAGGCTCTTTATACAGAAGGAACCACTGCCTGAAGAACCTTTCTCCCAAAAATAGCCTCCGATGAAGCAAAAGTGTCAAATTTGTAAAATTTGGAAAAAGTATGAAGCGAAGACCAAGTTGCAGCCTTGCAAATCTGTTCAACAGAGGCCTCATTCTTGAAGGCCCAAGTGGAAGCCACAGCTCTAGTAGAATGAGCTGTAATTCTTTCAGGAGGCTGCTGTCCAGCAGTCTCATAAGCTAAACGAATTATGCTACGAAGCCAAAAAGAAAGAGAGGTAGCGGAAGCTTTTTGACCTCTCCTCTGCCCAGAGTAAATGACAAACAGAGAAGACGTTTGTCGAAATTCCTTAGTTGCCTGTAAGTAAAATTTTAGAGCACGGACTACATCCAGGTTGTGCAGTAGACGTTCCTTCTTTGAAGAAGGATTTGGGCATAAAGAAGGAACAACAATCTCTTGATTGATATTCCTGTTAGTAACTACCTTAGGTAAGAACCCAGGTTTAGTACGCAGGACTACCTTATCCGAATGAAAAATCAAATAAGGAGAATCACAATGTAAGGCTGATAATTCAGAGACTCTTCGAGCCGAGGAAATAGCCATTAAAAATAGAACTTTCCAAGATAACAACTTTATATCAATGGAATGAAGGGGTTCAAACGGAACGCCCTGTAAAACATTAAGAACAAGGTTTAAACTCCATGGTGGAGCAACAGTTTTAAACACAGGCTTAATCCTGGCCAAAGCCTGACAAAAAGCCTGGACGTCAGGAACTTCTGACAGACGTTTGTGTAACAGAATGGACAGAGCTGAGATCTGTCCCTTTAATGAACTAGCAGATAAACCCTTTTCTAAACCTTCTTGTAGAAAAGACAATATCCTAGGAATCCTAACCTTACTCCAAGAGTAACCTTTGGATTCACACCAATATAGGTATTTACGCCATATCTTATGGTAAATCTTTCTGGTAACAGGTTTCCTAGCCTGTATTAAGGTATCAATAACTGACTCAGAAAACCCACGTCTTGATAAAATCAAGCGTTCAATTTCCAAGCAGTCAGCTTCAGAGAAGTTAGATTTTGATGTTTGAAGGGACCCTGTATCAGAAGGTCCTGTTTCAGAGGTAGAGACCAAGGTGGACAGGATGACAAGTCCACCAGGTCTGCATACCAAGTCCTGCGTGGCCACGCAGGTGCTATTAGAATCACGGATGCTCTCTCTTGTTTGATTCTGGCAATCAATCGAGGAAGTAACGGGAAGGGTGGAAACACGTAAGCCATCCTGAAGTCCCAAGGTGCTGTCAGAGCATCTATCAGGACTGCTCCTGGATCCCTGGATCTGGACCCGTAACGAGGAAGCTTGGCGTTCTGTCGAGACGCCATGAGATCTATCTCTGGTTTGCCCCAACGTCGAAGTATTTGGGCAAAGACCTCCGGATGAAGTTCCCACTCCCCCGGATGAAAAGTCTGACGACTTAAGAAATCCGCCTCCCAGTTCTCCACTCCCGGGATGTGGATTGCTGACAGGTGGCAAGAGTGAGACTCTGCCCAGCGAATTATCTTTGATACTTCCATCATAGCTAGGGAGCTTCTTGTCCCTCCCTGATGGTTGATGTAAGCTACAGTCGTGATGTTGTCCGACTGAAACCTGATGAACCCCCGAGTTGTCAACTGGGGCCAAGCCAGGAGGGCATTGAGAACTGCTCTCAATTCCAGAATGTTTATTGGCAGGAGACTCTCCTCCTGACTCCATTGTCCCTGAGCCTTCAGAGAATTCCAGACGGCACCCCAACCTAGAAGGCTGGCGTCTGTTGTTACAATTGTCCAGTCTGGTCTGCTGAATGGCATCCCCCTGGACAGATGTGGCCGAGAAAGCCACCATAGAAGAGAATTTCTGGTCTCTTGATCCAGATTCAGAGAAGGGGTTAAGTCTGAGTAATCCCCATTCCACTGACTTAGCATGCACAGTTGCAGTGGTCTGAGGTGTAAGCGTGCAAAGGGTACTATGTCCATTGCCGCTACCATTAAGCCGATTACCTCCATGCATTGAGCCACTGACGGGTGTTGAATGGAATGAAGGGTGCGGCAAGCACTTTGAAGTCTTGTTAGCCTGTCCTCTGTCAGGTAAATCTTCATTTCTACAGAATCTATAAGAGTCCCCAGGAAGGGAACTCTTGTGAGTGGAACGAGTGAACTTTTCTTTTCGTTCACCTTCCATCCATGTGACCTTAGAAATGCCAGCACTAACTCTGTATGAGACTTGGCAGTTTGAAAGCTTGAAGCTTGTATCAGAATGTCGTCTAGGTATGGAGCTACTGAGATTCCCTGCGGTCTTAGTACCGCCAGAAGAGCACCCAGAACCTTTGTGAAGATTCTTGGAGCTGTAGCCAATCCGAATGGAAGAGCCACAAACTGGTAATGCCTGTCTAGGAAGGCAAACCTTAGGTACCGATAATGATCTTTGTGAATCGGTATGTGAAGGTAAGCATCTTTTAAATCTACAGTGGTCATGTACTGACCCTCTTGGATCATAGGTAAAATTGTCCGAATAGTCTCCATCTTGAACGATGGAACTCTTAGGAATTTGTTTAGGATCTTTAAGTCCAGGATTGGTCTGAAAGTTCCCTCTTTTTTGGGAACCACAAACAGATTTGAGTAAAACCCCTGTCCCTGTTCCGATCGTGGAACTGGATGGATTACTCCCATTAACAAGAGCTCTTGTACGCAGCGTAGAAACGCCTCTTTCTTTGTCTGGATTGTTGACAATCTTGACAGATGAAATCTCTCTCTTGGAGGAGAGTATTTGAAGTCCAGAAGGTATCCCTGAGATATTATCTCTAGCGCCCAGGGATCCTGAACATCTCTTGCCCAAGCCTGGGCGAAGAGAGAAAGTCTGCCCCCCACTAGATCCGATCCCGGATCGGGGGCCCTCAATTCATGCTGTTTTAGGGGCAGCAGCAGGTTTCCTAGTCTGCTTGCCCTTGTTCCAGGACTGGTTAGGTTTCCAGCCTTGTCTGTAGCGAGCAACAGCTCCTTCCTGTTTTGGTGCAGAGGAAGTTGATGCTGCTCCTGCTTTGAAATTACGAAAGGAACGAAAATTAGACTGTCTAGTCTTGGCTTTGGCTTTGTCCTGAGGCAGGGCATGGCCTTTACCTCCTGTAATGTCAGCGATAATCTCTTTCAACCCGGGCCCGAATAAGGTCTGCCCTTTGAAAGGTATATTAAGCAATTTAGACTTAGAAGTAACATCAGCTGACCAGGATTTTAGCCACAGCGCCCTGCGTGCCTGAATGGCGAATCCTGAATTCTTCGCCGTAAGTTTAGTAAGATGTACTACGGCCTCCGAAATGAATGAAATAGCTAGTTTAAGGACTCTAAGCCTGTCCGTAATGTCGTCCAGAGTAGCTGAACCAATGTTCTCTTCCAGAGACTCAATCCAGAATGCCGCTGCAGCCGTGATCGGCGCAATGCATGCAAGGGGTTGCAATATAAAACCTTGTTGAACAAACATTTTCTTAAGGTAACCCTCTAATTTTTTAATCCATTGGATCTGAAAAAGCACAGCTATCCTCCACCGGGATAGTGGTACGCTTAGCTAAGGTAGAAACTGCTCCCTCCACCTTAGGGACCGTTTGCCATAAGTCCCTTGTGGTGGCGTCTATTGGAAACATTTTTCTAAATATCGGAGGGGGTGAGAACGGCACACCGGGTCTATCCCACTCCTTAGTAACAATTTCAGTAAGTCTCTTAGGTATAGGAAAAACCTCAGTACTCGTCGGTACCGCAAAATATTTATCCAACCTACACATTTTCTCTGGTATTGCAACTGTGTTACAATCATTCAGAGCCGCTAACACCTCCCCTAGTAATACACGGAGGTTTTCCAGTTTAAATTTAAAATTTGAAATATCTGAATCCAGTCTGTTTGGATCAGAACCGTCACCCACAGAATGAAGCTCTCCGTCCTCATGTTCTGCCACCTGTGACGCAGTGTCTGACATGGCCCTAATATTATCAGCGCACTCTGTTCTCACCCCAGAGTGATCACGCTTACCTCTTAGCTCTGGTAATTTAGCCAAAACCTCATCATAACAGTAGCCATATCCTGTAATGTGATTTGTAATGGCCGCCCAGATGTACTCGGCGCTACAATATCACGCACCTCCCTCTGAGCGGGAGATGTAGGTACTGACACGTGAGGCGAGTTAGTCGGCATAACTCTCCCCTCGTTGTTTGGTGAAATTTGTTCAATTTGTACAGATTGACTTTTATTTAAAGTAGCATCAATACAGTTAGTACATACATTTCTATTGGGCTCCACTTTGGCATTGCAACAAATGACACAGGTATCATCCTCTGAATCAGACATGTTTAACACACTAGCAAATAAACTTGTAACTTGGAAATACAATTCAATTAGAATAATATTAAAACGTACTGTGCCTTTAAGAAGCACAGAAGATCTATGACAGTTGAAAATTAATAAATTGAAACAGTTATAGCCTCAATCCTTGTAAATAACACAACTTTAGCAAAGGTTTAATCCCATTAGCAAAGATAACAAATTCTGAAAGCAGGAAACAAATTACAGAATAAACGTTTTTTATCTCAGTCAAACTATAATTCTCACAGCTCTGCTGAGAGAAATTACCTCCCTCAAAATAAGTTTTGAAGACCCCTGAGCTCTGTAGAGATGAACCGGATCATGCAGGGAATACAATGAGTTGCTGACTGAAATATTTGATGTGTAGTAAAAGCGCCAAAAAACGGCCCCTCTCCCTCACACACAGCAGTGAGGGAGAACAGAAACTGTCAGAAAACAGATTAAGCAACTGCCAAGTGGAAAAATAGTGCCCAAACATTTATTCACTCAGTACCTCAGTAAATGAAAACGATTTTACATTCCAGCAAAAACGTTAAACATAATCTCTAGTTATTAAACAGCTTTATGTATTTCTTACAGTGTAATTCTAGTGAAGTACCATTCCCCAGAATACTGAAGTGTAAAGTATACATACATGACATTATATCGGTATGGCAGGATTTTCTCATCAATTCCATTGTCAGAAAATAAAAACTGCTACATACCTCTATGCAGATTCATCTGCCCGCTGTCCCCTGATCTGAAGTTTACCTCTCCTCAGATGGCCGAGAAACAGCAATATGATCTTAACTACTCCGGCTAAAATCATAACAAAAACTCTGGTAGATTCTTCTTCAAACTCTGCCAGAGAGATAATAACACACTCCGGTGCTATTTTAAAATAACAAACTTTTGATTGAAGATATAAAACTAAGTATAATCACCATAGTCCTCTCACACATCCTATCTAGTCGTTGGGTGCAAGAGAATGACTGGGAGTGACGTAGAGGGGAGGAGCTATATGCAGCTCTGCTGGGTGAATCCTCTTGCACTTCCTGTTGGGGAGGAGTAATATCCCAGAAGTAATGATGACCCGTGGACTGATCACACTTAACAGAAGAAAGTGAGGAATTATTCCCTCCTAAACGGTGCTGGGCTGGTGCTACAGGGTTTTTTGGGGGGTCATTTTTAATTTATTTATTTAAAAAAAACTGATTGAGTAGCGCATTGTGTAATCAGCGGGAAGCTTACCGCTGCCAGTTCAGTTTATTTTCTGTGCGGGCTACCCTATCCCCCGTCTCTAAAAGCTGCATGCAGTGCACTGAGCTCTACAGCGTGTGGGCTTTTAGAGAGCTAGGGCGAGCGTCAGCATGTGGGCAGGGGGCGTGTTTATCAGTCGGCAGAGATGAAGAGAGGGATAGACTACAGAGCAAGCAGTGGTGGCAATACTTACTGACCCACCAGTAAGATTGGCCACCCGATGTACTTTCACTAACAGTTGCAGCTGGGGTAGCGCTGAAAGTGCAGGGAAAACAACTTTGGGGGTTGGGGCAGCGTATATATTGAGTGCCTAGGGCAGCACAAAACTTAAATACGCCACTGTTCTTGGGGTATTCTGGTTATTCCTGGATAAAGCATTTACCAGAACCATACAACAAAGCTTTTTTTTTGGCCTGCAATAGTAAAATTGTACCAGCAGAGGGCAGCCACAGACAATACTAATAGCTTCTTGCAGAATATTATGAAAGTAAACTAAACTTAGTAGTGTGTACTTACAGCTGCATGATGAGATATAGGTGACTCCGGTTCTCGTAAATGTCTTCCAGTGACACAATGTTTGCATGCTTAATCCTGGGAAGGAAAGGAATATACTGTTAGTGGGAATTCTATGTGATGTATGTACAATTAGCATATTTCTATTCTCTTTGGGTAGAAACAATATATATGTCTGTGTGTGCTTATATGAGTTAATGGTAGACATCTGCAACAATTTATAATATGTCATTTGTTAGTCAAAAGGATACTGAACCTATTTTTTTTTCTTTCACGATTCAGATAGAGCATGCAACTTTCTAATTTACTCCTAGTATCATTTTTTCTGCTTCGTTCTCTTGGTATCTTTATTTGAAAAAGCAAGCATGAAAAGCTTACGAGCCAGCCCATTTTTGGTTCAGAAACCTGGATAGCGCTTGCTGATTGCTGGCTACATTTAGACACCAATCAGCAAGCTGTACCCAGCTGCTGAACGAATGATGGGCCGGCTAGTAATCGTACATTCCTGCTTTTACAAATAAAGATAGCAAGAGAACGAAGAAAAATTGATAATAGGAGTAAATTAGAAAGTTCCTTAAAATTGCATGTTCTATCGGAATCATGAAATAAAAAAATTGGTTTCGGTATCCCTTTAAACATATCATAAAAAGATTGCCGGTTTGCAGCATTTAGTTAATTCTGGTACTGTATTTATTAGAAAAAAAAGTCCAACACACTAATATCTGTATTTGCGCTGATACTTGTGTGTTGAACATTTCTTTTTAATAAATCTGGTGCAGGAACAAGCTGAATGCCACGCGCCACAACCATTTTTTAAATTTAATTTACTAATTTATAATCAATTCTGACTTTTTTTCAGGTCTAATTAAAAGTCACTTATCTTGCTAATGAAAATTATATAGAATAACCTATCTTTGTACTTATTTCTAATATTTGGTCAAATTAAAACAAAGAAAAATTTAATGAGCAACTACATTTGAAAAGCTGGGGGGGAGCGATGCTTGGTGTAGTCACGAGCAGAGTATCATTTGGCATAAAAATAGTGACTGAAAGGGACACTGAACCCAATTTTTTTCTTTCCTGATTCAGATAGAGCATGCAATTTTAAGCAACTTTCTAATTTACTCCAATTATCAAATTTTCTTCGTTCTCTTGCTATCTTTATTTGAAAAAAGACAACATCTAAGCTTTTTGTTTGGTTCAGAACAATTTTTTATTGGTGGATGAATTTATCCATCAATTGGCAAGGACAACCCAGGTTGTTCACCAAAAATGGGCCAGCATCTAAACTTAAATTCTTGCATTTCAAATAAAGATACCAAGAGAATAAAGAAAATTTGATAATAGGAGTAAATTAGAAAGTTGCTTAAAATTTCATGCTCTATCTGAATCACAAAAGAAAAAAAATTGGGTTCAGTGTCCCTTTACAGGGACAGTATACTATAAAATGATCTTTCCTTTAATATGCTCCCAGTTAACAATTTTAACTGCTGGAGTTCATTAAATTGTTTAAAAATAATTAATTTACCTTTATTTTGTTATTTGAAATTACTTTTTTTTTCCTGTTGAAACCTCCACCAATCTTAAACACACTGCAGTAATGGCTAAAAAATAGGCAAAATGTTTCAGATGAAATATACCCTTAAGTAAGGGATGGAAGAGAGAGAGAAAGAGAGGCCAGTTTTTTTTTTTTAAGTATGCTCCTGAATCAGCTTTATATACTGCTTACACTGTCCCTTTAATTGAGTCCCTATGCTTTGGTACAAAGAACAAAATTCTAGTTCTTCCACATATGTCGCTGAATGAAATCATACCCTGATAGTTCCTTTATAAATCTGGATGGTTCCTAAGTTGTATACAATATTTTGCATCTTGCGTCTCCTCCTTTGCAGTGGTTAAACACTTAAAAAAGTTCTGTGTTAGGTAGTAAAAAACTATTTGCTCTAATGAATTAAAGGGTCAGGAAACCCCAAATTTTTCTTTCATGATTTTGATAGAACATACAATTTTAAACAACTTTCCAATTTATTTATAGTATTAAATTTGCTTTATTATTTTGTTATCCTTTGCTGAAGGAACAACATTGCACTACAGGCAGACAGCTGACCACATCTAGTTAGCCAATCAGAAGAGACAACTTTGTGCAGGCAACAATCAGCAGCTAGCTCCCACTAGTGTAGGATATATGTGTATTCTTTTTCAAGAAGGGATACCAAGAGAACAAAGCACATTTGAAAATAGAAGTCAATTTAAAAGTGTTTTGTAATGTGTCCATAACATTGTCACTTTAAGTACTGCATTGCAAAAGACCTACATACAATATAAATATTTTAAAAGCATCCCTGACTTTGCAAAACTATGTTAAAAGCTTGGTATCTCTATCTCATCTCCTTTAATTGAGGCCAATTATTTGGGCTAGCTGTTAATGAATGTGTTCAGTGTTCTAAGCAATCACATAGCTGGTTTAGACAATTTGCAACATTTAAAAGGACAATGGGCTGCTGAAGGTCGGACGTAGATCAACAGTATGAGGTATGATGGGCTATGTACCGCATGATGGAGAACTACATCCGACTGGCGCAAGGGGTTAAATTGCGTACTTTATCTGAATCATAAAACTTTAGTTTTGACTTTAGTGGCCCTTTAAATAACTTCAAGGTTACAGAATTTGATTTTCAGGGAGCATCAGAAAACAATTGTTTCACAAATGCAAGAGGTATTTAATATTCCTTTAAAGATCGTTCACCTACCTATATGCCATCATATGAGAGTGCAAAAAAAAAACCTATGATATAATAACTAGATGCTTCTAAGAGACAATTTATCTACAAAGATAATGGTTTAAAATTATATCTAAAGCATTTACAGCAACAGAGTGAATGATTATCTAATGTCTCTGAAAATGCCACTGCTGTTGTGAGTCACAGA
The DNA here is from genome assembly GCF_027579735.1 of Bombina bombina. Classification (NCBI taxonomy): domain Eukaryota; kingdom Metazoa; phylum Chordata; class Amphibia; order Anura; family Bombinatoridae; genus Bombina; species Bombina bombina. Next base: position 320,211,531 of record NC_069505.1, read on the forward strand.
TTTTTTTATACAAAAGGTTTATCTAGTTTACAGCCCACATATGAGAAGGAGTGAAACCTGCAAAGAAGGGAGAGGACAGGGAATGTGTAGGAGGATTTTACAAGATACATGTGATGGGTCAAGGTAAGACACACGCAGCCCACACCATCCAGATCGAAGAAAGGACAATCGAGGTTTCTCCTGAGAATCACCTGCTGCAGGGGCGTATTGCAGGAACGCCCTGAGTTAGCTATGTGTGATGCGCTCACAAGCACTTAGAAGACAGGCTGTATTCTTTTAGAAAAGATGCAAAATATATATGTAACTCCCACCCAACACACAGAGAGACAAAGGAAGCAGGGAAACATGATAATATGTTATAGACAAACTACATGGCAGTTCTATATTATCTCTCTCCCACCTGCAGCACAGTAATAATAGCAGGGACATGTAACCTTATCACTGAGAGATACAGAGGCACAGACAGACCTCACGCCCGTTGTAGACACAAGATCATTTTATCTCACACCAGTGAAGGTGAACATATGACATAACTGTGTTTGTCTCTTCTGAAGATTTCAGTTTCTAACAAGTTGTGACAAAATGAACAGACACCTTTTATTTCTATCGCACAGAAATGAGGGCTAATTATATTCCCTACTCTGCAAGTCACAAGACATATAGGTTACAGTTCTGGTGACTGCAACCAGCTTGTCTTTGTGTGAATTATATGGATTAAATCATAAGAATTTAACATGAAGTCAAATATACACATTTATCACATCAAGGGATTCCATTTGTATAGACGCTGCTGGTATAATCCACATTTATAGTTTTATCCCACCCTGCACTCAAAGACCTGGCACTGATTAAAGCAGAATGTTTTCTCAGTTTACTCGCAGAGCTGGCACTGTATGAAGTAGGCTAGAACACACTGCACTCATATATACCACACCCAGATGGATAAGCCAAGTTACCCAAAGGGCTTTCACACTCTGTGTCAGCAGTGAAAACACAAGAAGTGCAGCCATTAGCCTCATCTCCAAAGCAGAAAAAAATGTAACTTTATAAAACACATTATCTTCTTTACTACTCTAGACACATGCACTCACTTTTCACTCAGACTGTCCTAGTATCAACACATCTTTCTCTTTCACAAACACACACACTATCACAAACGCATTCACACCCACACACTCTCACAAACACACACTATCACACGCGCATTCACACCCACACACTCACACAAACACACACATTCATCCCAAACACACTCTCTCACAAACACACACATTCACACCCACACACTCACAAACACACACATTCACACACTCAGAAACACACACATACACTGTCACAGATGCACACACTCTCACAAACACACCCATACTCTCGCAAACACACACAGTCTCACAAACAGACTCTCACAAACACACTCACACACTATCACAAACACACACATTCACACCCACACACTCTCACAAATACACACTTTCACACACACACACACACACACACACACAAACATACACATTCATCCCAAACACACTCTCTCACAAACACACACATTCATCCCAAACACACTCTCTCGCAAACACACACAGTCTCACAAACAGACTCTCACAAACACACTCACACACTATCACAAACACACACATTCACACCCACACACTCTCACAAATACACACTTTCACACACACACACACACACACACACACACACGCACACACACTCTCATGAATACACACTTTCACACCACACACACTCACAAACACACCCACACTCTCACAAACACACACAGTCTCACAAACAGACTCTCACAAACACACTCACACACTATCACAAACACACACATTCACACCCACACACTCTCACAAATACACACTTTCACACACACACACACTCTCATGAATACACACTTTCACACCACACACACTCACAAACACACCCACACTCTCACAAACACAGTCTGACATACAGACAGACACCCATGATTTAACCACTTCTTGTGCAAGTCCAATACCAAGGCTGCTACATAAGGATTTTACCTTAAGTAATATTTGCACTTTCTCCCTTATGCACTTTTATGATAAATGAGAGATTTCTTGCGCGTTACCTGGGAAATGAGGAAAAATATTAAAGAGGGAAAAGCAGTAAGAGAGAGAAAGTGAAACAAAGGAGTGAGGGGGAGTTTGGAAAGAAGACTACAAGTGGAGAAAGATAAAGGGAGAACATGAAAAGGGAGGGGTGTGAGAGAGTATTCTAGGGGGGCATACACTAATAATAAATACATTGTAGAATTGAGAGCACAGGTGAGACAGGAGGGGAAGAGACTGGGTATGAAGAAATAGGCCTCTAATGTACACAGAATAGAGATGTAAGAGTTTATTACAAACACAGAGGAAATTCACCAGGAGGGAGCTGAGAGGCAGACACACAGACACACACACACACACAGATAGACACACACACACACAGATAGACAGACACACACAGATAGACACACACACACAGATAGACACACACACACAGACATAGACACACACAAAGACACATACACACACAAAGACACATACACACACAGACACATACACACACAGACACATACACACACAGACACATACACACACAGACACATACACACACAGATAGACACACACAGATAGACACACACAGATAGAAACACACACAAAGACACAGACACACACAAAGACACAGACACACAGATAGACACACACACACACAGACATAGACACACACAAAGACACATACACACACAGACATACACACACACAGACATACACACACACAGACACACACACACACAGACACACACACACAGACACATACACACACAGACATACACACACACAGACATACACACACACAGACATACACACACACAGACACACACACACAGACACATACACACACAGACATACACACACACAGACATACACACACACACAGACATACACACACACAGACATACACACACACAGACACACACACACACAGACCACCAGCTAAGAGTGAAAGAAAGGCCAATCCTTCTAAATCCCCACAGAGATCAGTGCATTAGAGAGAATCACATGAATTTGGGCCATTACTTTTGCTGCTTTGGTAAATGAGGGATTTCTTAATCATCCTCTGAATTAGACAAGTGAAAAGCAGAGAGATTCTGAGCCAGATAAAAGGGTAGGGATTAGAACTATTGGAAAGATGCTGTAAGGATGTACCTCTTGTTAGTCATTAGTAACATCTGGGATCCTGGTTTATAGAGCTTTATTTGCACATACTGAAGCTGTATCGCTGCAGGAGATACTTAAAGGGACACTAAACCCAATTTTTTTCTTTCATGGTTCAGATAGAGCATACAATTTTAAGCAGTATAAATGCTTTAATTGCAAAGTATGGATTAACTTTAAAGGGACAATAAAGTAAAAATGAAACTTTAATGGATTTAAATTTGAAATGAGCAACAGAATATTTTCTGACAAATTTCAAAGTAAATCCAAATTTTCCTCCCCCTGTACCATGTGACAGCTGTAAGCCAATCACAAAACAAACATACTGTGTAGTTTTGCACATGCTCAGTAGGAGCTGGAGTTGAAGGAAGTGTGTCTATAAAAAGAATGTAAAAGTTTTGATAATGGAAGTAAATTGGATTTTTTATTTTTATTTAAATTTTAACTTTAGTGGCCCTTTAAAGAATAATCCTAAATGAGCTCAGGGGTGTGCACATGTCTTTAGCCATCTGGCAGTAGTGATTGCAACAATGTCTAGGGCAATATTACACATTGTTGCAAATACAGCTGCCATAAGCATATGCAAACTGCTAAGCTCCGATCAGCCTACCTAGGTTACTTTTCCTCTAAGGATAGCAATTGGAAAGATGTTTAAAAATAGCACACTTCTATTTGTATCGTGATCATTTAGTGCAGTGAGAAAATGAGTTATACAATAGGTGTGAGTCACAGGAGAGTTCAAGATTTTAAACCAACATTTTAAGGGACATAAAACATCTGCGCCGTTGAAATAAATTAACATACTATCCGAGCATGAACATTGTTTAAATACATTAAAATCCAGTTTGCTTCCATTGTTTTTTAATGGCCAAACGCTTGTCCGGACTTGACTTATCAGACAGGTTACAGAAGTAGACTTGCCACTGTCATTCTGTTAGCAAAACTAACAGAACTTTGTTGATATGTATTTAACAAAAAAAAAAAAAGTTCAGGTGTACTCATGACAGGTTATTGGAGTTGTGTGTGTATGTATGTGTGTGTATATATATATATATATATATATATATATATATATATATATATATATATATATATATATATATATATATATATATATATATATATATATATATATATATATTTGGCTGCACTCCCAAAGATGTATTTGAACTCTTTTGTAAAGTGTGCTAAACCAACTTGGAAAGTCTATCTTATTGTGCTTCGAGTAGCCAGTTAGAGGTATAAAAGACCCTGCAACATGCTACACAGTAACTGCTTGATCAGAGAAAAAATCAAAGTTCTGAATCTGGTAAAAGTGATGAAAAAAAAGCAGGTTTTCAAAAATAAACTGCAGAACAAGTGAGCAAAATAATTTAAGTATAATCTAGAGAAAAAAAAAATAGGTAGTTAAAGGGATACTAAACCTTTTCTTTCGTGATTCAGATAGAGCATGCAATTTTAAGCAACTTTCTAATTTACTCCTATTATCATTTGTTCTTCATTATCTTGCTATCTTTATTTAAAAAGCATGAATGTAAAGCTTAGGAGCCGGGCCCATTTTAGGTTCAGCACCCACCAATAAGCAAGCATAACCCAGGTCTGAACCAAAAATTGGGCGACTCCTAAGCTTTACATTCCTGCTTTTTAAATAAAGATAGCAAGAGAACAAAGAAAAACTGATGATAGGAGTAAATTAGAAAGTTGCTTAAAATTGCACGCTCTATCTGAATCATTAAAGAAAACATTTGGATTTAGTATCCCTTTAATTATTAGGAACAATTGAAAAAAATAATAATATATATATAACACCCTAATAAGCCTGCATTGACCTAATGACCTTACACAACTGTGTATCATCTACAAAAAAAAAGATATGTTGCCATTTAATACTTGCTCCAAGTCATTAATAAAAATAGTAAAAAGAACACAAATTAGTTATAGGGGATTTTGCTAAAATGTGCAAATTCCAAGGATGAAATAGATATGTAAATATAATATTTCCCACTAGTCAACTTGATAATAAAGCTAAGTAGTTCCGATTGATCAAGCGCCCATAAAAAAAGCACAGGGCCGTTAATAATTTATAAACAGAGGTTACATACAGTTTCAGAACTAATGGAATTAGCGTCTATCTCATCTTAAAAGTTCTGGATTTTTATTGACGTATTAGATTTTCCAAAAAGAGAACCATCCTTGTGGATTCTGGTGACAAGTCTCAGCTGGTTAATTGGCTGCCTGCAATAGCTATTTAAGTGTTGGGTCATGGGGTCAATTGTTGGCAAGGCTAACTCAGATCAATAAACTGAGTGCCATTAAATATTTATTAGAACGGACAAGTGAAGGGGAGCTAGGTTTCAATTAATTGAAAAATAATAGCAAAGTGCTTTTAATAGTGTTGCAGCGTGGTTGGTGAACAAATATCAAAAACATAAAATTTATATGTGATAACTAGTTTGTGTGATGATAAGATGATAAGATTGTGAAAATAAATGTAAATGATAAAAAGAAAACTAAGGTATTGTACAAAATGTGACAATTTATATAGTAAAAATGTAGCGAATACAAGTTGTAACAAATACAAGTAGGATAGGATCAAATACAATATGGTTAATATTTAAATACAATATGGTTTATATTTAAAATAGGCAGATTAAAAAGACATTAAATACATATTTGCACAATATATATGTTATATGTGTATCGCACTGCAGTGGATAAAAATAGAGATCTAGTAAAATTGTATAAAACAACCTAAGATAGGGTAATTTTTGATAAAAGCGGTTGATTGTCAAAAAGTGCCTTGTAACACCTTTTAAAAGTACCTTAGAAAGTAGTGGTTCTCAAAACTACTTAGTTGTTTGGTGGGATCCGTTGGGAGATATCATATGGATAAGCTATTAGTAATAGCTAAAAAAGAACTTAGAAGTTTTTTTGTGGATGGCGGTTGTCTCAATACTATTTATCAGTATGGACTCCGGTCTGATAGCAGGTATCTGGTTCCAAATGGAGGAAAGTTTTCTTTGTTGAGGGTCCTGTAGAATTTCCTGGAAATTGCGGTGTCCCAATACTCTCTATCAGTATGGACTTATGTTCGCAAGTGAAGGAGAAATTACTTGGAAATTGCGGTGTCCCAATACTCTCTGTCAGTATGGACTTTTGGATCCTTAGCTGAACGAGTGTGTAGCAGCAGTTGGATTTTGGATCCGTTTGGCGGCAAAAAAGAGTTCAAAGTTTAGAGGACCGGCTTTTTTTCAAACTGACCGGCTTTTTCAAAAGAAACGGCTTTTTCAAAATAACCGGCTTTTTCAAATTTCAAATATAATGCAGTGTTCAGAGTGTAGGCAGCTCTACGCGTTTCGGCCGTAGCCTTTATCCCTTGATAAAGGCTACAGCCGAAACGCGTAGAGCTGCCTACACTCTGAACACTGCATTATAGTACACAAGGACCGACTAATACCTAACCTCAACTCAGTCGGTATCTAAAGATAGATAGCCGGGCAATTTGAAAAAGCCGGTTATTTTGAAAAAGCCGTTTCTTTTGAAAAAGCCGGTCAGTTTGAAAAAAAGCCGGTCCTCTAAACTTTGAACTCTTTTTTGCCGCCAAACGGATCCAAAATCCAACTGCTGCTACACACTCGTTCAGCTAAGGATCCAAAAGTCCATACTGACAGAGAGTATTGGGACACCGCAATTTCCAAGTAATTTCTCCTTCACTTGCGAACATAAGTCCATACTGATAGAGAGTATTGGGACACCGCAATTTCCAGGAAATTCTACAGGACCCTCAACAAAGAAAACTTTCCTCCATTTGGAACCAGATACCTGCTATCAGACCGGAGTCCATACTGATAAATAGTATTGAGACAACCGCCATCCACAAAAAAACTTCTAAGTTCTTTTTTAGCTTTTTTACTAATAGCTTATCCATATGATATCTCCCAACGGATCCCACCAAACAACTAAGTAGTTTTGAGAACCACTACTTTCTAAGGTACTTTTAAAAGGTGTTACAAGGCACTTTTTGACAATCAACCGCTTTTATCAAAAATTACCCTATCTTAGGTTGTTTTATACAATTTTACTAGATCTCTATTTTTATCCACTGCAGTGCGATACACATATAACATATATATTGTGCAAATATGTATTTAATGTCTTTTTAATCTGCCTATTTTAAATATAAACCATATTGTATTTAAATTTAAATATTAACCATATTGTATTTGATCCTATCCTACTTGTATTTGTTACAACTTGTATTCGCTACATTTTTACTATATAAATTGTCACATTTTGTACAATACCTTAGTTTTCTTTTTATCATTTACATTTATTTTCACAATCTTATCATCTTATCATCACACAAACTAGTTATCACATATAAATTTTATGTTTTTGATATTTGTTCACCAACCACGCTGCAACACTATTAAAAACACTTTGCTATTATTTTTCAATTAATTGAAACCTAGCTCCCCTTCACTTGTCCGTTCTAACTTTTACATCGATAACTATTTGGAGGAATTGTTATCATTTAGAAGGGTTGTAGAGCATAATTTTTAACCACTCAAAAATTATTTTGTTCACTAATATCTAACTAGTTTCAAGGTGCACTCGCTCCATCCTGCTTTTAAAATACCATTAAATATTTATGCCTTGTAAGAAAAAGGCCTTTACAATATTTTTTTACATTTATTTTGCCCCCGTTTTCTGAAATGCAGCTCTAAAAATTGAGGGTTTTACAAATTCTAAGAATGAGTGCACATTGCAGACTTCACAAGACTAGTCACTGCTATATATCTGTTGCTAACTGGCCTCAGCAGAGGGGATAAGACAAGATACAGCAAAAAAACAACAACAAATTGGCTCATCCAAAAAAGGCAAGTGGTGGTTCTAGTTGCAGCAAACAAGATGTTAATGTATTCTAAAAGTTGTCACACTCAGTAGTATGTTCATTTATTGAAAAACTATAGAAAAGGGTTGTAGCTGCAAGTTGTTTTACATTCCTTTAAGTTTGGTACAAATAATATTTTACAGCTGCCCGAAATTATAAAATGGATTAACCACTTGACGCCGTTAGGGCGTTCCATGCTGTTCTAAAAGCACTGGGCTTAAAGCATTTAGGATGGCATGGAACGTCTTAACTTTTGCGGCATCCTGATCCATTCTAAAACCAAACGGCCATTGATGCGACTGGGGGACGTACCTATCAACACAGTGCTACATATACATGAGATGTAGATATATATATATATATATATATATATATATATATATATATAATATAGCAAAGTTCAGTATCTGCACTCTCACCAACTCTCCACAACTGCCAGGGTGCTCTCAGGAGTATGTAGTAGGTAATTGATTCAAAGCACTCTCTGGACTTCAGATAATAAAGGCAACATTTATTATGATAGTGACGTTTCGGGACCAAACCTGTCCCTTCCTCTGACAGTCAAACAATGCAAAAATCAAACTTAAATAGGCCATTCAGACCCTCCCCTGTATTGCTACCAATCACAGGTAAGCGTGTGCAAAAGTGAAGACCACACCAAAATAAGGTGTGGACAAGTGATAGTGTATTATGTGTATTTATAAAGGTGTAAAACATATATAAAGCTAAAAAATCATCATTAGTGTAATCCTCATATATCCAAGTGAGCTACAGACACTTAATACCATGGAAAGTACTATCAGGTTCCAATATGTGGCCAGTAAAGATACTGTCGATTATCTGGACGTAAGAATATTTAAGAAGAATGGCGCATTAGGCACTACACTGTACAGGAAAGGTACTGATCGGAATACGGTGCTACATGCCAGAAGTTGTCATCAACCATCACTCATCAAGAATATACCCAAAGCCAAATATCAGAGGGTCAGGAGAAACAACACTGATGGTGATTTATGTCGGATTCAGTTGACAGAGATGACAGAGAGATTCACACAAAGAGGATACAAGAAGAAAGAATTACTAGCCACCTGTGATCGTACAAACCAGGTGGAGGCTAAGACAACTGGTAGTGAGGTTGAAAAACAAATGACCTTTGTCACAACGTATTCACCATATCAGTATCGGATCCTGAGAGCCATTAAAGATGAGTGGAAGATTATTGAAACAGATAGTAACTTACCATTCAAGCACTGGAGGGCACCTAGACTATCCTACAGAAGAGGGCGAAGTTTACGAGACTGCCCTATGAAAACGGATATCTCCCCGTTGATGGAAAAGCAATCATGGCTTAAAAAGAAAAATGGGTGCTTTAAATGTTTAAGCTGCGTCACATGTAACAGTATGCACACTGGGAATGTGTTCCAACACCCCGAAAAAAAGAAGAAGTATAAGATCAACTGGTTCCTAACGTGTACTACTACACATATTATATACCTCCTCAACTGCCCATGTGGGAAGTTTTATATTGTGAAATCGACTGATGATGCCAGAACTTGAATGGCTAACCACCGTTCAAGTATTAGAGCTGCACTTGAGAGTGGAAAATCTGGACAACCTGTTGCCCGACACTTTCTTGACAATAACCACTCAGTCACTGATCTCAGGTTTCGCCTGATCGATCATGTGCCACCACTGAGACGGGGAGGTAACAGAGCGAAGATTCTGCTCCAAAAGGAGGCACGTTGGATCCATGAACTGGGTACACTGGCGCCCAGAGGACTTAATATACAATCTGGATGGCAAGCATTCTTGGGTTAATTCATGGACCTAATTACCAAATGAGAGTCCTGATTCATTATATACAAATGAGAGAACCCGATGGCCTAGTCATGTTTTTGCCTCTTATGTAATAGTATTTGATTTCTAGCTTTATTCATTTAGTCTACAATTAGTTATTGAGGCCATGTATTCATGGGTTTATCCCAGTTCTCTTGTTACTTTACAGTAGACACTTGTGCTTTTAATTTAAATTTTAAATTTTAGTATGTGTAATTGTATGTTTTATCATTTTCTTTATTTCACCATGTACCACGTGGGGTTTGCAATACACCACCAATTGTTCACACACTTATATTGATTAGAGCCTGATCAGCTCGATTTGTGAGATTCACACCCTTCAAGTGCTCAATTGTGATTTTTGTTTTTTATTTTTAGGTAATTCTTTTGACTCTGTTCACCTATATTTGATGATATGACCACTCCTGCACATAGTTTTCTCAGTGGTTTGGACATTTAGGCATGTGTCTTGGCATTTAATTGATGTTCTGAACATACATTTGATAAAAGATCCTCATAGGATATATAGAAGTTTCAATCAATTTGTATTTATATTATCCTTTAGGTGCTTACAATTTTGTTTGATATTACCCCACAGTGTTTTCATGAGGAGGGCTAAGATTTACCTGTTTGTGCAATACCGTAGGTCTTATGAAACTACAGGTATTGGAGTGTTTATTCTGGTTGTAGTTAGTATGTAAGATAAGGGGTCTATATATCCTAACATGAAGTGCTCATTTGAGCATTTGATATAACTGTTGTGATGCTGAGACATCACTTATGCGCTTCTGGTCATTATTGAGTGTTTGGTGCCTTCAAGCCTGCGACTGCTATGACAGAAGTCTATGTTGAAGAATTCTAGCGCCGGATCACCTCTGAGATTATCAGTGCGGCTGTGAGTACTAGCCACTTTGGGTTTGGCACGGGGGGGGCGCTATAGTAATAGTGATTGGCAGTGACGGTTTGATTAAACCTTACACTATGGTTACACATATTATAACGATGATCGCTCAGTATGACTATAACGCATGTTACATTAGCACTTAGGATTTGGATCCAGGTTAATAGCCTAGGCGATTGATTAATGGAGTGTTTGGTTGTTTTTATTTATTTACATTCCAGCTTATACTTGTGATGAAAAGCGGTGGTTACGGTTGACCTATGAGAAATGGAGGGGTATGGTTACAGATATCAGGATGACAGTTCCCCTCAGCTGTGAGTTTAGCGCACGGCTTATACTATTATAAATATATAATGTGGTTGTGAAACACCCTATGGGAGATGTGCTTCCAATGTATCAGTTACTAATTTAGTGAAAATACGTTTATTTTCTAAATCGTATGGAAATGGTGAGATGGTATGTACTTCTGACCTATGAGAGCAGGAGGGGTGTGTTCACAGATGATATGATGACGGTAACCCTTAGCTGCGATCTGATCGCACAGTGTATGCTGCTATAATTATATGCGGTTAAGTAACACCTAATGACAGAAGCGCTCCTAATGTTTTTGGCCACTAAATCTAGTAAGGATCTGCTAGCTTTCGTTAATCTATTTTCCAACACATAAGGAAGTAGAGAAGGGGTGTGTATGCTTGACCTATGAGAACAGGAGGGGTGTGTCAATATTTGTTATGGTGATAGCAGCATTGAGTTGCGATTTCATCGCATGGTTTATATAAATCTTTTAGTGTTAATGATTATTAACACCCCATCTATAAGGTGCTGTGAAGTTACAGCAATAGGAAATAGCTTGGTTTAATGTTTTGATGATCTTGGTAGTCATATTATATAATAGTATTGTGACTGTGGATTAAAACCTATCAATGAATAGGGGAGGATCCACTGAATAGTGGTAGAGTCCATTTTGAGCACTCTGAAGGAGGGGTGAATCCTTAACATGCATTATGTTAGTTTACACTAATAAGTTTTTGTAATTTAATTATCATGATCAAAGCTCACTTGGATATATGAGGATTACACTAATGATGATTTTTTAGCTTTATATATGTTTTACACCTTTATAAATACACATAATACACTATCACTTGTCCACACCTTATTTTGGTGTGGTCTTCACTTTTGCACACGCTTACCTGTGATTGGTAGCAATACAGGGGAGGGTCTGAATGGCCTATTTAAGTTTGATTTTTGCATTGTTTGACTGTCAGAGGAAGGGACAGGTTTGGTCCCGAAACGTCACTATCATAATAAATGTTGCCTTTATTATCTGAAGTCCAGAGAGTGCTTTGAATCAATTACCTACTATATATATATATATATATATATATATATATATATATATATATATAGTATATACTCAGCCCTGGGTTCTCACTGGCACTCACAGGAAGCTGTGCTGTCCCCTGTGACTCTGGGGACAGCACAGCTTCCTGTGAGTGCCAGTGAGAACTCAGGACTGAGCATGTTGCAGGGTCATGGGATGTGTACCCAGTCCAGTCTGAGAGTGCAGTCACCTTCCGTGTTTTGCATATGTCTAGGGTGATTACATAAGCCTGTGCACCCTTCACTTGTTCCCAGTTTGTTGGATTGAGAGCTTGCATTGTGTGGCTGTTTCAGGGACCTAGGTTTTGAAAGGGACCTTGACGAGTTACCTGGGCTTGTCCCATTTGGCCAAATGCGGTAACTAACCCTTCCATTTTTGATTTTATTCTTAGCTGAGAGCTTGTGAGTGAGTACTGGACTTTTTCTGTGTGTTGTATTAATGTGTTTTCTAATTTTATCTATGGGCCTTGCACCCAGGCCTGTCTGGAGTTAACTACATGTGACTCTGGGGACAGCAAAGCTTCCTGAGAGTGCCAGTGAGCACCCAGGGCTGAGCATGTTGCAGGGTCATGGAATGTGTACCCAGTCCAGTCCCCTTCCGTGTTTTGCATATGTCTGGGGTGATTAAATAAGCCTGTGCACCCTTCACTTGTTCCCAGTTTTTGGATTGTGAGCGTGCATTGTGTGGCTGTTTTAGGGACCCAGGTTTTGGAAGGGACCTTGACGAGGTACCTGGGCTTGTCCCATTTGGCCAGATGCGGTAACTAACCCTTCCATTTTTGCTTCTAATCTTAGCTGAGAGCTTGTAACTGAGTGCTGGACTTTCTCTGTGTGTATATATGTTTACAAATAAAATAAAATTGAAGAACCTTGGAATGATATTCATAACTACCTTCAAGTTAGCGCTCTAGGTCAAACACGGTGTCGGGTTAGTGTGCGAGCGATAAGTGTTAGTTTTTTTTTTTCCAGTTTGTGAGCTCCATTAAAATCTTTGGGGAGAAGAAATTAACTAAGTCACAATATCCGAAGTCCTCAACTTAGTGTGTCGGCTTTTACTCGCGTTCAAAAATTTTACCTTTAACTTGTAATATGTGCGCTAACCACGCGCGTTAAAAGTTTACTTCTGGTGTTGTTTGCGCATGAGCGTAAGTGCTAAATAGCATGCCTTCTTTTTCATCCTTAGTGTAAAAAAAATAAAATTTTTTGCATAAAACTCAAATATATATCTCTTACTTCCTTTGATGCTGGAGGGGCAAATTATTCTGCAATGTATTTTAAATTCCAACGGAAAAGCAAAGGTAACCTAAACTTGCAATGAAGAATAATTGCTAGTATACTGACCTATATGCTCTCTTACGTAGTAGGTTAGCTCAACAGAATGATCACAGTCAGCCTTGGGCTAATATCGCTAGAGCCAGCCTAAAATGCCCAAAGCTTTGTCTTGTAACAGGAGCGAGACACTGATGCTTTGCACCATCGTCATGGTAACCTGCAAACTGCCTGTGGATATGTACAGGAGAGGCCTTCGGCTCAAACACTGAGTAAAGGGAATTTTAATGATAGGCTGAGAATCAATAAAGGGCAGCAAGCTATTATATTATGGTGTCTACATACAAACACACCTTGCTAATGGCAAATTGAGTAAAATAGCAATGGAAATATTGCACTAGATTATTAAAGAAAATGTGCTACATTAGTAGCTGTCTCATTTGTTAAAATGGATTCAGCTTTTGCTATAGATTATTTAACATAATCAAGTTCAGCAAATAGATTTGTACTGAGCCCTCAGGTCACAGTGTCATTAGATGTAAAGCTAAACCAATGAAATACATACTAGAATGGGTAGTGGTTTTGTGAAACAGGCATCCAACTCAGCTGGTATGGACTAAAATTGGCAGGGTAATGATAAAAGCTATCACAGAAAAAATTAGTACAAAAACTGCTTCACTAAAGACTTCATCACTTTTAAAATAGTAAATGACTTGTGGTGGTTTCAAATAAATACATAGTTGAAGCCTTTTTGTGAGTTTATCAATCATAATCTCTGTAGGTTTAATTTAGCCTATCAGAATGAAGTTTATTACTTGATGACATAATCATTGGGTAAGACAGTTTTGTAAAATCTTTGTATACAATCAGAAGGGGTGTGAGGTGAAGGGGGTATGAGGAAGACTGTCTGATTGCCACTCTTAAAGGGACATTAAACTCAAAAAAGTCTCTCATGATTCAGATAGAGAACACAATTTTAAACAACATCCCAATTTACTTCTAATATCTAATTTGCTTCATTCTTTAGATTTCCTTTGTTGAGAAAATAGCAATGTACATGGGTGAGCCAATGACACAAGGCATCTATGAGTAGCCACCAATCAGCAGCTACTGAGCCTATTTAGATGTGCTTTTCAGCAAAATATATCAGGAGAATTAAGCAAATTAGATAATAGAAGTAAGTAAGACAGTTGATTAAATTGTATGCTCTTTCTAAATCATGAAAGAAAAAAATTGGGTTTTATGTCCCTTTAAAGCGACACTAAACCCCCAAAAATTATTTCATGATTCAAGTAGAGAATACAGTTTTAAACAACATTCAAATGTATTTCTATTACCTAATTTTCGTCATTCTTTAGTTATCCTTTGTTGAAGACATAGCAATGCACATGGATGAGCCAATCACACAAGGCATCTATGTGAAGCAACCAATCAGCAGCTACTGAGCCTATCTAGATATGCTTTTCAGCAATGTATATAAAGAGAATGAAGCAAATTAGATAATAGAAGTAAATTAGAAAGTTGTTTAAAATTACATACTCTTTCTAAATCAGGAAAGAAAAAATTTGGGTTTCATGTCCCTTTAAGTGACAGTATGGGCAACTTTTTTTTTTTTTTTTTAATGCCATTGATTCTAATTTATTTTCATTTTTCTATTACTATGTTACGTGAGTAAATAGGCAACTGTGTATCTCATTACATTTAAAGGGATGACAGTTTAAAATTAAGCTTTCTAAGAGAACATGCGATTTTAAAAGACTTTTCAATGTATTTCTATTAGCAAATTGACTTCATTCTATTGGTATCCTTTGTCTAAGAGCATACCTAGGTAGGCTAAGCAGCTACAATGCACTACAAGGATCTAGCTGGTTTCTGGTGGCTACTTACATGTGCTTTTTGTCTCACCTGGTCCTCCATTACATATAGAGCGTCGCCCGCAAAAGCCAGCGACGCCGGTTTCTGCACGTTTTTGGTATTACATATACGGTGTAGCATACAAGTTACGCCCGTATATTTTACCCGTCGCTCGCAATTTTTACTCCCATAGGCTAACATGGGACCGCGTCGTAAATCGGTATCCAATATCCAGCACAAGACCTTATGTGGCGAAAATGGAGAAATCTTACTCCATTTTCACCTCGCCATAAAAAGCAGCCGTAGCAGGCCTTGCGCTGAGTATGGGAGCACCGCAACTCCCTAAAATGCCTGCAAAAATAAACTAACACCTAACGCATGCGCAATGTCTATCTACCTGTCAACCGCAATCCCCCACTGCAATAACTAATAAACTGTATTAACCCCTAAACCACCATAGCCCACACCGCAATAAACCTATCCTAGTATTAACCCCTAAACCGCAGTAGCCCACATAGCCTATTAAATCTATTAACCTCTAATCTGCCACAGCCAACGTCGCCGCCACTATAATAAAGTTATGAACCCCTAAACCTAAGTCTAACCCTTACACCCCCCTAACTTAAATATTATTTAAATAAATCTAAATAATATTACTATTATTAACTAAATTATTCCTATTTAAAACTAAATAATTACCTATAAAATAAACCCTAAGATAGCTACAATATAATTAATAATTACATTTTAGCTATTTTAGGATTTATTTTTATTTTACAGACAACTTTGTATTTATTTTAACTAGGTACAATAGCTATTAAATAGTTAATAACTATTTAATAGCTACCTAGTTAAAATAATTACAAATTTACCTGTAAAATAAAACCTAACCTAAGTTACAATTACACCTAACACTACACTATCATTCAATTAATTAAATAAATTAACTACAATTAGCTAAAATTAAATACAATTAAATTAAATAAACTATAGTACAAAAACAAACACTAAATTACAGAAAATAAAAAAAATTACAAGAAGTTTAAACTAATTACACCTAATCTAAGCCCCCTAATAAAATAAAAAAGCCCCCAAAATAATAAAATGCCCTACCCTATACTAAATTACAAATAGCCCTTAAAAGGGCTTTTTGCGGGGCATTGCCCCAAAGTAATCAGCTCTTTTACCTGTAAAAAAAGAAATACACCCCCCCAACATTACAACCCACCACCTTTATCCAAGCGGCATCTTCTATCTTCTTCCATCAGACGAGGAGCGGCTCCATCTTGAAGACATCCGACGCAGAGCATCCTTCCAGCACGACAAACTAACAACGAATAACGGTTCCTTTAAATGACGTCATCCAAGATGGCGTCCCTTGAATTCCGATTGGCTGATAGGATTCTATCAGCCAATCGGAATTAAGGTAGGAAAAATTTGATTGGCTGATTTAATCAGCCAATCGGATTGAAGTTCAATCCGATTGTCTGATTGGATAATCCAATAGAATTGACCTCGCATTCTATTGGCTGATCCAATCAGCCAATCGGATTGAACTTCAATCCGATTGGCTGATTAAATCAGCCAATCGAATTTTTCCTACCTTAATTCCGATTGACTGATAGAATCCTATCAGCCAATCGGAATTCGAGGGATGCCATCTTGGATGACGTCATTTAAAGGAACCGTCATTCGTCGTTAGTTCGTCGTGCTGGAAGGATGCTCCGCGTCGGATGTCTTCAAGATGGAGCCGCTCCTTGCAACTTCACTACTAAGCTTCTGGCGGCCCACGGCACTGCTACAATTTTTTTAATGAGGTGACATTTTCACCTCTTAGCCAATAACTGTGCATGCCTACAGTATAATGCTGATCGGCCTGCACGGCTATTGGCTAAGAGGTGGGAACGTCACCTCATTAAAAAAAATGAGCAACGCTGTGGGGCTGTCAGAGCAGTGAAGTTGTGGTGAAATAAAGGCACCTTTTCGTCAGTTTTTTTAAACGGTTGAATGAAGAGGGCATTTATTTATAGTGATTGTAAATCTTAGCTTTTTCTAAATGCATCCCTTTAATCTATTACATATTTACATGGTTCCCATAGGAGCTTACAATCCAAAACATAATCCTTTAATAATATGACTTACTGGAAAGTTATTAACAGCATGGAATCGGGTTTTGTCAGATGTTTATAGTCACAAATTCTGAAACACCCATTATGTCAATGAGGGTTTCCATTTCATAGTGACCAGCTGTCATAATTGCAGTTTAACTACGCAAAATAATATTTAAATGTGATATTGCTCTTTATGTATATTTGCATTATGATTGTCCTATCGTTTGATAAACACACTAATTATTTTCAAACATAAAATCATAAGCAAAAACTGTGTCAACACAAACACTGGTATTACACATTCAAGAGACACAATATTAAAAATGAAACATTTATGATTCAGATAGGGTGTGTACAATATAAAAACAAAACTTTACTTGCTAATCTTGGTATATATATATATATATATATATATATTTTTTTATTTTTTTTTTCTAATAAAAGTAAATAGAAAAGTTAAAGGGATAGTCTAGTGAAAATAAACTTTCATGATTCAGATAGGGCATGTCATTTTCATCAACTTTCCAATTTACGTTTATCATCAATTTTGCTTTGTTTCTTTGGTATTTTTAGTTGAAAGCTAAACCTAGGTAGGCTCATATGCTAATGTCTTAGCCCTTGAAGGCCGACTCTTATCCAAATGCATTTTTATATTTTTTCACAACTAGAGAGTGTTAGTTCATGTGTGCCATTTAGATAACATTGTGCTCACACAAGTGGAGTTACCTAGGAGTCAGCACTCATTGGCTAAAATGCAAGTCTATAAAAAGAACTGAGATAAGGGGGCAGTCTGAGGCTTAGATACAAGGTAATCACAGAGGTAAAAAGTATATTAATATAACAGTGTCGGTTATGCAAAACTGGGGAATGGGTAATAAAAGGATTATCTATCTTTTTAAACAATAAACATTCTGGTGTAGACTGTCCCTTTAAAAGAAAAAAAAAGTGTTTGCTTAGAATCATTCAATTTTAAAGTGACGGTAGAGTCAAAACTAAACTTTCGTGATTTAGAAAGAGCATTTAATTTCAAACCTCTCTCGAATTGACTTCTATTATGATCTTTGTTCTCTTTGGATCCTTTGTTAAACCTAGTGAGGCTGAGGAGCAGCAATGCTCTACTGGGCGCTAGCTGCTGATTGGTGGCTGCACATATATGTGTCTTCTCATTGGCGCACCCAATATGTTTAGATGCTCCTTCAAAGGATACCAAGAGGAAGCAAAATCAATAATAGAAGTAAATTGGAAAGTTGTTTAAAATGATATGTTCTATCTGAATCATGAAAAAAGTTTTTGGTTTAATGTCCCTTTAATCTCAATATCCGTTTATGAATCTCATCTGTATACACAGCTGCAACTGTCGCCAAAAGAGAGAGTTTGATATGCTGCGAATGTGATAAACATTGTGTGTATTTTGCCATGTTTTATTGTAAACAATTATGGTTTATATTTTCTCTCCGTATCCAACACAAACACCGTAACGCACTCAGAAAATGGGAACTTATGTGCAGATTAAGACTGAAAAAAGACAACACACCAGAGACCTTAATAGGGAAGGCTGAGAAATAAAATACACTTACTTCCTCAATACGGCAATCTCATTTTCAATGCTGGTCTCCTTCCCCTCTAGAGCTTTCTTGGGGATGCATTTTATGGCCACAAGTTTTTGGGTTTTCTTCTCTTCAGCAAGAACCACTTCAGAAAAAGCTCCGCTGTGGATAAAAGAAAACATACAGAAAAGTTATGCAAACAAGTAAAACATAGTTACATTTAGCATTTGGTTATCACTGACCCAGATGTTATATAACCATACCAGTTATTTGATACAAAAGCCACTTGGTAACTAGTCTCATACCTTATTCCCCCCCCCCCCATAAAAACACAAAACAAATATGCTGTAGCGTATTAGAGCATTTTATTCTTTTATTAAAGCACTATTGCTTGCATATAATTTTTGTGTTTAAAGGGACAGTCTAGTCAAATTAAGCTTTCATGATTCCGATAGGGCATGTAATTTTAAACAACTTTCCAATTTACTTTCATTATCAAATTTGCTTTGTTCTCCTGGTATTCTTAGTTGAAAGCAAAACATGGGTAGGCTCATATGCTAATTTATAAACCCTTGAAGGCCACCTCTTATCTGAATGCATATGACAGTTTTTTTTTTTTACAGCTACAGGGCATTAGTTTGTGTGTGCCCTATAGATAACATTGTGCTCACTCCTGCGGAGTTACTTATGAGAGGGCACTGATTGGCAGTCTGCAGAGGCTTAGATACAAGTTAATCACAGAGGTAAAAAGTATATTAATATAACTGTGTTAGTTTTGCAAAACTGGGGAATGGGTAATAAAGGGATTATCTATCTTTTTAAACAATACAAATTCTGCAGTAGACTGTCCCTTTAACAGCTAGAAAGGGATTAAACGGGCATAAAACCCCCAAAAAGGTATTTCATGATTCAGATAGAACATACAATGTTAAACAAATTCCAAATGTAGGTCTATTATGAAATGTTCTTTGTTTTCTTGTTATCCTTTGTTGAAAAGCAGGAAGGTAAGTTCAGGAGTGTGCACGCGTATGGCAGCATTTTTGCAACAATGTTATACATTAGCAAGAGCACTAGAGGGCAGCAGTGTAATAATAATGTTATACATTAGCAAGAGCACTAGAGGGCAGCAGTTTTATAATAATGTTATACATTAGCAAGAGCACTAGATGGCAGCAGTTTTATAATAATGTTATACATTAGCAAGAGCACTAGATGGCAGCAGTTTTATAATGTTATACATTAGCAAGAGCACTAAATGGCAGCAGTTTTATAATAATGTTATACATTAGCAAGAGCACTAGAGGGCAGCAGTTTTATAATAATGTTATACATTAGCAAGAGCACTAGAGGGCAGCAGTTTTATAATAATGTTATACATTAGCAAGAGCACTAGATGGCAGCAGTTTTATAATAATGTTATACATTAGCAAGAGCACTAGATGGCAGCAGTTTTATAATAATGTTATACATTAGCAAGAGCACTAGATGACAGCAGTTTTATAATAATGTTATACATTAGCAAGAGCACTAGAGGGCAGCAGTTTTATAATAATGTTATACATTAGCAAGAGCACTAGATGACAGCAGTTTTATAATAATGTTATACATTAGCAAGAGCACTAGATGGCAGCAGTTTTATAATAATGTTATACATTAGCAAGAGCACTAGATGGCAGCAGTTTTATAATAATGTTATACATTAGCAAGAGCACTAGATGGCAGCAGTTTTATAATAATGTTATAGATTAGCAAGAGCACTAGATGGCAGAACTACTTCCTGTCATGTAGAGTTCCAGAAATGTGCAACGTACCTATCTAGATATCTCTTGAACAAAGAATAACATGAGAATGAAGCAAGATTGTATTCTCTATCTGAATCATGAAAAAAAAAATGGATTTCATATTCCTTTAACCCCTTAGTGACCACAGCACTTTTCAATTTTTTTACATTTCTGCTGTGTTTGTGTTTAGCTGTAATTTTCCTCTTACTTATTTACTGTACCCACACATATTATATACCATTTTTCTCGCCATTAAATTGATTTTCTAAAGATACCATTATTTTCATCATATCTTATAATTTAAAATCTGTTACACATCTACAACCACTAAAAAACACCCATGCTAAATAGTTTCAAAATGTTGTCCTGAGTTTAGAAATACCCAATGTTTACATGTGCTTTGCTTTTTTTTGCAAGTTATAGGGCAATAAATACAAGTAGCACTTTGCTATTTCCAAACCATTCTTTTTCAAAATTAGCGATAGTTACATTGTCACTGATATCTGTCAGGAATCCCTGAATAACCATTCACATG
The DNA here is from genome assembly GCF_027579735.1 of Bombina bombina. NCBI lineage: Eukaryota > Metazoa > Chordata > Amphibia > Anura > Bombinatoridae > Bombina > Bombina bombina. The sequence continues at coordinate 320,232,869 of NC_069505.1, forward strand.
TATATATTTTTTAAAAGAAAACAACATAAGGTGTTAAACTTGGGGTATTTTGACTCTTTTCATGCAACCATTTTACCACCAATCTATGCCAAAATTTGAAAAAAACAAAACAAAATGGCGACAAAATAGCAATTTAAGAATACATTTACTGAGAACTTTAACTGCCAAATAACACCCCAATATGTGTTCAGCAACATCTCCTGAGTACAGTGATACAACCCATGTATAGGTGTGTCAGGCCTTATTTTTAGGGTGCACATTCCAGTTTACCAACTTGGAATTTTCACATCTGTCATCATGCACCCATGTCCTATTTGGGGCATTTCTGAAGCCGACCAATGTAATTTATCCCCATCAAACCTTATATTTTTGAAAAGTAGACACCCTAGTGTATTTGAAATGCTGGTATTTTAACACTTTCCATGCACTAATTCAACCACCAGTCTTTGTCAAACTTTTGGGGAGTGATTTTTTTGGTGCTATTTTTTAAGGCGTTACTGCAATACCTTGTGTTCTGGTAATGGCTAGAAGAGCCCCCAGAACCTTCATAAATATCCCTGGAGCCATAGCTAGGCCAAACGGAAGAGCTATGAATTGGAAGTGCTGGTCCAGAAAAGCAAACCTCAGTAACTGAAAATGTACCCTGTGAATCGGGATGTGAAGGTATGCATCCTGCGGTAGGAAGGCACCTTTCCCTCCGGTAACTGTAGAGATAATGGAGTCCAGCCCTGGATGGAATAAAATCTTCCCCTTAAAGGGAAGAGAAAGGAGCCTAGATTTAAAAGTCATATCCGCAGACCAAGACTCCCACCAGAGAGCCCGGCAGGCTAGAACTGCAAAGCCAGTTTCATAGATGAAAGAGTTAGCAATTCTCAGTACTTTAATTCTCTCCTGAATATCCTCGAGGGGACTCCCACCTCAATGAGCTCCGACAGAGTGTCGCACTAGTAGGTAGCTGCTCCAGCAACCGCAGCTACAGCTTGAAATAAAAACCCTGTTTCCATTTTCTTATCCATAGGCTCTCTAAAAGAAGAACTATCCTTCAGAGGGATAGTAGTATGCTTAGCCAGCGTAGAGATAGCGCCATCCACCTTAGGGATGGAGCCCCACAAATCTAATTGAGAGTCACGGCCCGGGAATAATTTTTTTGAAAGTAGACGAGGGGGAAAAAGAAGTTCCTACCCTTTCCCATTCATTACTAATAATGTTCACCATCTTAACTGGCACAGGAAAAGTCAGAGGGGTCTTCCTATCTTCATAAACCCTGTCTAATTTAGGGATCTTAGGTTCCTCAAGGAGTGTAGCCTCTGGAACCTCTAGTGTAGACAGAAACTCCTTTAATAAATAACGCAGATGCTCAATTTTAAATCTAAAAGGAGGGTTCCTCCGTTGAAGGAGGTTTAGAAACTGAAGTCTCTGACTCAGAAAGTTCACCCTCTGGAGCTACAGAGGTTAACTCATCCCCAGATAGCTGGGATATAGTAGCTAAATCTGACAAATATTTAAATGACTCTAGGTCAGGAGAACTATGTTTAAAACCTTTTTCTTGCATTTGTTAGAGTGAGGTAAGGCACTCAGGGCCACAGACACAGCTGATTGCAATTGCGCGGTAAAGTCCACTGGAAAAAAAACTGCATATGGAGCAGGTAATGTAGAAAGGGTAGTAATTTCTCGTGACCCAGATTCTTGAGAAGTAGACGACTCAGAAGGGCTAATAGCGCTATGAGTAGTAGCAGGCTTGTCTCCCTTCTTAGACTTTAAAACAGTGTTTAGGCAAATGGAACAAAACCACAGCCTCCTCACAATATAAACAGGAATTATTAATCAGTACAGAAGGAGCGGAACCTTCTAATGTAGTATCAGAGTCCTCTATAGCTTTGTATATACCCACAGAAGGACAAACAAAAAGAAACACTTTTATTTAAAAAACGGCACCTTAATACTCCCAATGACTGGGGCACTCACCACCTCCTAGACCCAGACAGCTAACAGTGAAAACGCTCTCCTGTCTGCAGCAGGATCTTAGGAAATGAAAAAGACTGCACCCGGTCACGTGGTGCGTAAGATAGGACTTCCCCTGCTATGAAAAAGGGCGCTAAGCTATTATGAGCTGTGCAACACTTCAAAAACGAAAGTGAAACCTTGTTCCAAGCTAAAAGACACACAGTCTATGAGCCCAAAAAAAATCTCACATTAAGCAGATATAAATCCCCAAGCTGTTCAAATAATTTCCCTGAATGAGATATTAACCCTTGATCCTATCGAGGAATAAAGGAGCCACACTGTGACGCTGTATAGCGTTTTAAAGTGTATATATAAAAAAATGCTCTTACCCTCCAGGATCCATGATGTGGAACAGGCACAGCACTTCTGACATAGACTTGAGTGTGTAACAGCAAGCAGTGAAACTCGTCAACACTAATTGCTCAGGAGCTGTTAGCGACAGTCTGGATGGGTTCGCAGAAAAACTTTCCCTGCATCTCCAGACTCTAACTTTCATCAATGCTCTCACTGAGAGGTTGAAATGATTACTTAAAACTCCAGTCCTTTCTTGAAGGGAACATACCCATTACAGGACTATCCAATACTTCTGACACTTCTCTGCAACCTCCTATAGTGACGAAAGGCAAAGAATGACTGGGGGATAGGAGAAGTGGGAGGGATATTTAAGCCTTTGGCTGGGGTGTCTTTGCCTCCTCCTGGTGGCCAGGTGTTGTATTTCCCAACAGTAAGGAATGAAGTTGTGGACTCTCCCTGACTTATGGAAGGAAAAGTGTACTAAACTTACTCTTTCTGTGCCGCTGCATCCTCGCTAAACTAAGCGCCTCCGGCAGCCCACAGCAAAGCGCTCTTTTTTCAATGAGGTGACATTTCCATCTCTAAGCCAAGAGCAGTGCTAGCTCAGCTATTGGCTTAGAGGTGGAATTGTCACCTCATTCAAAATAAGAGCATTGTGCTGTGGGAACGGGAGGCGCTTAGTTTAGCGACGATGCAGCGGCACAGAAAGAGTACGATTAACACACTTTTTTATTTACAAAGTCATTACTGAAGGTGCTATTTATTTTTAGTGCTCGTAAATCCTAGTGCTTTTGAAACCCTAGGATTTATCATCACTTTAAGGAGTCAGCTGTACATTTTATAGGAGCCAGACAAGTGTGTTTGTATATAGATATGTAGAATAATCTACATAGGTAGCAGGAAGAAGTAAAATTCCAGATACTACGGCTCCTAGGCTCAAGCCCTCTGTTACACCAATTTTCATTTAACTGCATCTAATAGACACTATTATAAAGAAAAATATGCACAGATACGGATATAAAAAATCCTGTATAAAACCTTTTAAAAACTTACTTAGAAGCTCCCAGTTTAGTTCTGTTAATGAGATTAGCCTGGAAGGGGCTGATGGCAAAATCTCCCCCTCCCCTGCATATGAAAAGACCCATTATACAAACAGAAGAAGTCTGAAGCCTGTATACATCAGTATGCATTTAAAACTTTGGGGCTTTGTTATGAGTCTGAAAATCAGCACAATGTTATTTAAAAATAAGCAAAAACATACATTTTTACAAAAACATACCCAGATGGGCTATATAAGTGGATCATCTACAAAGAAAAATCTAGTATACAATGTCCCTTTAAAGATACAGTAAACACACAATATAGATATGCAAATTTCATAACATTGCTGAGATGCATTACATGCACAGACAAGTACAATAAGGGTACGTGCATAACAGTGCAATACAAGGAAAGGAATGACCTACCCTTGGGCACAATCAATAGTAGTTCATTTACATACAAATTGGCTACAGGTACAGTGGCTCTCAAGCTTACATTCTAAAGGGAATGGACACAGGAGGTAAGGGAGATGGAATATAAGTCTGATATTAAAGCGGGGGGGGGGGGGAGAGAGTGAGTTATGGCTTAGGGGATGTAAAGTAGTTTCTTTATCACATTGGTTGAGCCAATGACAAAAGGGATATATATGTGCAAGAACCAGTCAGCAGCTAGCTTCTAGAAGTACATTGCTACTCCTGAGGCTACCAAGGTATGCCTTTCAACAAAGGATACCAAGATAATTAAGCAAATTAGATAACAGAAGTAAAGTGGAAAGTTGTTAAAAATGACATGTTCCATCTGAATCATGAAAGTGTAATGCTAACTTTACTGTTCTTTTAATTTATTGCAAATTTATTGCAAACTTAAATAGAATACAGAATAGTTTGCCAAGCAACTTTGAAACAAATGCACTATGAAAAGGTAAAAAAAAAATACATTTGCAATAAAAAAGCTTAAAAAAAACAACAAAACCCAAGAAATCTGCATCATTATACACGCCCATGGTGTGTGTGTTCCTTGTATGGTCTTGATTGACAGTCAAGTGAGTGCAAAATGTGCAAGCACCAATCAAAAGGCTATGCTTTTTTTATTTTAACAAAAGTGTATATCTATATATCTATCTATATATATATACTGTATATATTATATATATATATATATATATATCCTGTATATATTATATATATATATATATATATATATATATATATATATATATATATATATATAAATAAAACTATTGTGAAATTATTGAACTCTACAACCTTTTGCACTAGAATTCCCCTTTGAATTCCTGCCATTAGAATAATATTTATGCTAAAATACTAAACAGCATTATACTTCCTAATAATAACCCCTAAATTCCCCAGACGTTCACCATAAGATTTGAACTTTATGAGAATGAATGCATTCACACCATTTCCTGATGAGGCAAGTGAAAAATAGGAACAAAAAAAAGATGTAATTAGCACACATAGCAAACATATACAATACTTCTGCTTTTGTTTCAGTTTGTTTAATCATGTACTGTTAGATTCATAACACATAAAAAAAGCATACAGGTTATTTCTTCTATATAAAAATGTGCATTAAAGGATCACTCAGGTCAAATTAAACTTTCATGATTCAGATAGCTCATGACATTTTAAATAAGTTTCCAATTTACTTACATTAACAAAATGTGCACAGCTCCTACTGAGCATGTGCAAGAATTCACAGAATATACGTACTGTATATGCGTTTGTGATTGGCTGATGGCTGTCACATGGTACAGGCGGAATGGAAATAGACATAACTGAAATTTGTCAGAAAAAAAATCTACTACTGATTTGAAGTTCAGACTAAGTTCTATTGCATTGTCTTTTTATCATGCATCTGTTGATTATGCAAATCTACTGGTCCTTTAAATGCAGTTCTTACATCTTGGAGAATAGAATGGTTAAAGGGATAATCACATATTAGAGGGATATGACACTCAATTATTTGTTCTATTCCATCTGAAAAAGAAGTTGTATCAACAGTGTTTTTTTTATTTTTTTTAATGAATGTTCCTGTTCTGAATAAACCATTATTTTCCTGTGGGGTTCTCCCTATCAGTCAGTGAGCGGTAGATTCCCAGGAGTCGGTTGTAAGTAATAATGCATTTTCTAATCACCATTTTCTAATTCACCATCAATTTAAAATACTTTGAGACAGTAAATCTTTTCAAGATTTAAAAACCCCACATGTACATGATATATACAGTACATATATAATGCTTGTAATATTATTGTAATGTTGAAAAAAATATCTTGAAAATCAATCTATGGACGTCCCAGCCGACTGCCCCGAGCTCTGGGCGGTTTTATTTTTTTTATGCGCAGGCGTAGTAGCCAGTCACATGGTTGTAAGTCATACCGCTGCTTATTATATAGGGGCGCCCCTTTCACTATCTGGCATATGCACAGTAAATGCAGCGAAGCAGCTCCAAGTCCAGAGAAACAAGGAACCGACCAAAGCTCACGAAGAAGCTTGGATAGGGACAGGTCTAGCGACACCCTCCTCATGGGCTAGTTCCAAACAGTTCCCTCCAGTAGGTGTGGCTTAGGCGGTGGCCGGCTAGTGGGTCCATAACAAATTAATAATACTTAAAGGACCACTCAATGCAGTATAATTACATAATTAACAGGTGCATACTAAAAAGACAAGGCAATAGCACTTACTCTGAATTTCAAATAAGCAATACATTTTTTTCTGACAAATGTATTTTTGCTCCCAATTTCCAGCCCCCTGTAACATGTGACAGACGTCAGCCAATCACAGACTAGTATAAGGATACCATGTGAGCTTGTGCACATGCTCAGTAGAACCCTGTTACCCACAAAGTGTGAATATAAAAAGACTGTGTAAAATTTGAAAATGGAAGTACAGTGAGGGAAAAAAATTATTTGATCCCCTGCTGATTTTGTACTTTTGCCCACTGACAAAGTAATGATCAGTCTATGATTTTAATAGTAAGTTTATTTGAACAGTGAGAGACAAAATAACAAAATCTAGAAAAACACATTTCAAAAAAGTTATAAATTGATTTGCATTTTAATAAGTGAAATAAGTATTTGATCCCTTATCAATCAGCAAGATTTCTGGCTCCCAGGTGTCTTTTATACAGGTAACGAGCTGAGATTAGAAGCACTCTCTTAAAGGGAGTGCTCCTAATCTCAGCTTGTTACCTGTGTAAAAGACATCTGTCCACAGAAGAAATCAATCAATCAGATTCCAAACTCTCCACCATGGCCAAGACCAAAGAGCTGTCCAAGGATGTCAGGGACAAGATTGTAGACTTACACAAGGCTGGAATGGGCTACAAGACCATCACCAAGCATCTTGGTGAGAGGATAACAACTTTTGGTGTGATTATTCACAAATGGAAGAAACACAAAATAACTTTAAATCGACATCGGTCTGGGGCTCCATGCAAGATCTCACCTTGTGGAGTTTCAATGATCATGAGAACAGTGAGGAATCAGCCCAGAACTACACGGGAGGATCTTGTCAATGATCTCAAGGCAGCTGGGACCATAGTCACCAAGAAAACAATTGATAACACAATACGCCGTGAAGGACTGAAATCCTGCAGCGCTCACAAGGTCCCCCTGCTCAAGAAAGCACATGTACAGGCCCGTCTGAAGTTTGCCAATTAACATATGAATGATTCAGAGGAGAACTGGGTGAAAATGTTGTAGTCAGATGAGACCAAAATCGAGCTCTTTGGCATCAACTCAACTCGCCATGTTTGGAGGAGGAGGAATGCTGCCTATGACCCCAAGAACACCATCCCCACCGTCAAACATGGAGGTGGAAACATAATGCTTTGGGGGTGTTTCTGCTAAGGGGATAGGACAACTTCACTGCATCAAAAGGGACGATGGACGGGGCCATGTCAAATCTTGGGTGAGAACCTCCTTCCCTCAGCCAGGGCATTGAAAATGGGTTGCGGATGGGTATTCCAGCATGACAATGGAGTGGCTCAAGAAGAAGCACATTAAGGTCCTGGAGTGGCCTAGCCAGTCTCCAGACCTTAAAGCCATAGAAAATCTGTGGAGGGAGCTGAAGGTTCGAGTTGCCAAACGTCAGCCTCAAAACCTTAATGACTTGGATAGGATCTGCAAAGAGTAGTGGGACAAAATCCCTCCTAAGATGTGCGCCAACCTGGTGGCCAACTACAAGAAACGTCTGACCTCTGTGATTACCAACAAGGGTTTTGCCACCAAGTACTAAGTCATGTTTTGCAAAGGGGTCAAATACTTATTTCACTCATTAAAATGCAAATCAATGTATAACTTTTTTGAAATGTATTTTTCTCGATTTTTTGTTGTTATTCTTTCTCTCACTGTTCAATTTAACCTAACATTAAAATGATAGACTGATTATTGCTATAAAAAATATAGTTCTATTTATTTGTATTGATTCAACTGAACTTTAGTGATTTAGATAGAGCATGCAATTTTTATGTACTTTTAAATTTATTTCTGTTATCAAATTTACTTTGATAGATAGGCTCCCATACAGCAATGCACTACTGGGAGCTAGCTGGTGAGTGGTGGCTACACGCATGCCTCTTGTCATATGCTCACCATAGGTGTACAGCTAGGGTGCTGTGGAGCTGATGTGTTTAACAACATTGCAGATGCTAAACACATAGTTATATGCAGGCAAGCATTACAGTATTAGCAATTTTATTTCTCTTTAACTGTTGATATATACTTTAAGGGACAATGGCTAGGATCATCTCTTCTAACAAGTAGAACCCTTCAAATCTAGTAGAACCCAGTCTCTCTGTCTCAAAAGATCCTCAATCAGACATTTACATGAATAGCTGGCCAGCAGTGCTGGCTGTGTGCTAATGTACTGTATATGTATTGGCTTCCACAGGATTCCCTTGTCGTAGGCTACCCCCAGCTCGCTCCAGAGTCTTCCACTTTTCCTGGCAGAGTTTCAGTCCTCTTCATAAAATGAGGAGGCAGTGAAATCTTGTGATCCATATGTCTACAAAGCAGCGGTGCCCGCTGTTATTTATAAACCTGCATTTTAACTCATTCTACTTATAGAACTTCAGTTAGTTTTCCTAGAAATGAAAATACAAGAACTGAAATCGTTCACCAGCAAATAAATAATCAGAAACAAAAAAGAAAGACTAAGTATAAAGGATACATAAAACAATAAAAAGAGAAACGTTTCTGGGATTGGTGCCAGGGGTGGACAGATTTCCCTGGTATCCAAAAGGAGTTAATGGGTGATTAACCTGCCAATTTACCAGTTACAAATTCTATGCTGATTTCTAGAAAATATTTAAAGGGTTAATATAGTGAAAAAACTTGCTCTCAATAATTACAGCATGTGATGTGATCACTATTGAGCCTACACATATATGTATTTATTATCCCCCCAAACAGGATAAACACATAGGTAAAGTACCACCCAAGAGCCACAAAAAAACTCCTGGTCCACAGTGGAAACTGCCACTAAGCCAATCAGCATCGCTAGTTGTACAGCTCTCTCCTGCGACAAGCACTGTTGGTTCTGATTCTGCTGTTCTAATAAGACCAACAAACTCCTTGTATCTGATTTAACCAAGCCTACAAATCCAGGCAGATATTTACAATGCAAGACCAACTCCCAGGACAACTACCACAGGACAAAAGGGCAAATACCTATACTGTCTAATCAGGGGCAGTTAGTATGCAAATGTTAAATACTAACTCTGCTCTTGGTCTCCATATAATAGCAGAGATACAAGTAGCAATGCAGCATTTTAACAGCTTTAGGGGCTAGAATACAAGTGGAGCACTAAAATATTGCACGTCCGCAAACGGGCAATAAATAAACAGCCATTACAAGTGCTGGTGGTAGCAATTAGCGCTTATATCAATAATCAGTGATCAGGGGCCCGATCCAATATGCAGCGTCGCCCGCAAAAGCCGGCGACGCCAAAATTTGCACTGGTTTGGTATCCTATATACGGCGTAACCTAGAAGTTACGCTCGTATATTTCTGCCTTTGCCCGTAGATTTTTGGGCAATAGGCAGGTATACCAAACCAGCGCAGTTTGGTATCCAATATACAGCGTAAGGACTTACGTGGCGAAAATGGAGAAATCTTACTCCATTTTCACCTCGCCACAAAATGCAGCCGAAGTAAGCCTTACGCTGTCTATTGGAGCCCCGTAACTCCCTAAACTACCTGCTAAATAAACCTAACACCTAACGCATGCGCAATGTCTATCTACCTGTCAACCGCGATATATTAGGGTATATATTAGGGTTAATATAGTTAATATAGCTGGCGGCGGTGTAGGGGGATTAAATTAGGGGTTAATATTTTTAAAATAGATGGCGGCGGCGGTGTAAGGGGCTCACTTTAGGGGGTAGGTAAGGTAGATGGCGGCGGTGTAAGGGGCTCACTTTAGGGGGTAGGTAAGATAGATGGCGGCGGGGTAGGGGTTCACTTTAGGGGGTAGGTAAGATAGATGGCGGCGGGGTAGGGGCTCAGTTTAGGGGGTAGGTAAGATAGATGGCGGCAGGGTAGGGGCTCACTTTAGGGGGTAGGTACGGTAGATGGCGGCGGGGTAGGGGCTCACTTTAGGGGGTAGGTAAGATAGATGGCGGCGGGGTAGGGGCTCACTTTAGGGGGTAGGTAAGGTAGAAGGTGTTGGGGTAGGGGCTCACATTAGGGGGTTATAGATTTAATATAGCTGGCGGCGGGGTCCGGGAGCGGCGGTTTAGGGGTTAATAACTTTATTAGGTGGCGGCGGGGTCCGGGAGCGGCGGTTTAGGGGTTAATACATTTTTTATTGTTAGGATAGTGAGGGGGGATAGTGGATAGAGGGTTAGACATGTCGGGTTATGTTTGGGAGGCGTGTTAGACAGTACGGGAGATTTAATAACTTTAGTCAGGTTTTGTAGGTGCTGGCAGTTTCTAAAGTGCCGTAAGTCACTGGCGACTCCAGAAATTTGTACTTACGCAGATTTCTGGACATCTCTGGTTTGTCAGACTTACGGCACTTTAGCCTCTGACGGCGCCGTATATAGGATAGCTCGAGTTGCGAGCTGAAACTGCGGGCGGTGGGGATTCTCTAGCTTGCGCCGCAAACTACGATCTTTATCGGATCGCGCCCCTGATCTTTGGTTAATTTTTATAAATGTGCCCCAAATGGTCCCAAAATACTGTCTAGCATATTTTATTAAAAAATAAAGATAGCAGCATCTTTATTTTTTAATAAAATTACTACACTAAGCGGTATTTTGGGGTTAAAGTTGGTGGGAGTGGGCTGTTGGAAAACAAACGGCACTGAAAAGTGCCTTTAGATTGCAGTCTATAGGAACAGTGTGTTCCCAGTAAATATATAGATGTATGTGCCTATATACAATTATATTTATTTATACATGTAAATATATATGCATATAATCATATAAATATATATTTAAAATTTCTGCCATCGCTGCGTGACTTACCCCCTTCGCTGCGCTGAAGTTCTGATGCCGTCTCTGAGTGCAATGCTTTCCAGCAATGCAAAGTCGTGTTCGCATTGCTATGAACTTGTAATACCAGCGCACATTAGCGTGCGCTGGTATTACACAGTGGAGTGCAAATATCTCTTTCATGAAAGCACTGCTGGTCCCGAGCGGAACTCGCCACTGATCCAATCAGCAACTCTAGTCGCACGACTCAGATGTGGAACTAGCGCTACTGATTGGATCAGAGGTGTTTTCCGCTAGGGACCAGCAGTGCACCGCGAGTGCTGAGTGATATTTCTACTGTATGTTTAACCTCATTGCAGGGTTAACCACACATTACTGCAGGACCGATAACAGATAAAGGATTAGAGCATGCCATTTTTTTACTAGAACGGCCCTTTAATAAAGTGATGGTTTTAAAACACTTTGTTTTTATGTAGTTCTTTTGTAATTCGGTAAAAACAACAGTTAAAATGACACAGATTGACATCTAGATATTTTTGTTCACCATAAATGACACAGAGATGCAAACTTGCCGAGTTATCCTCTCTGATCCCAGCTGTAACAGGGACAAAAATATACATCGGTCCCTAGAGTCCAAACTAAAATATAAAAAGCCAAAAGACATCTCCAAGCTACAACTCTACCCAGGAGATGATCCTTGACTACTGTAGCAAGAGAAATTGCTGTTGGATACTTTCATTTCCAGGGACAGTGCCTGGATGTGCCAGGATACCCAAGGGTCTAGAGTGCATCGCTACCAAGATACTATACAAAAAGAAAGTGTGATGCGCTTGGCAGGTTTAAAAGGGCATGTTACCATGCCTCAGATAAGGTGATCAGCAATACCCAGGCTTACTGCATTACCAATATCACAAATTAAACTGTTAGGAAATTGACAAGACTAACTCAATAAAATCCCTGTAGATTAATAGGCTACTACAGATCTTTGACGTTCAGAAGAGAGAAAGGTGGAAAGGCTTTTAGCCTAATCTGATATGAAAAATATCAAATGATAAAGAATCCATAAGTATGCCGCAGATATTTAGCACATGGTTAATTTTCCCCAAGACCCAGTGCAATAGATACCACATACCTTTGTGATGCTATTTTTTTGCTTGGTCTGAAAATTTCTGTAATATACAAAATAGCTGTGACTAAAATGTTTGCATACTTTATAACTGACTGTAGTCAAACTCTAAAGTATTGTAAAATGTAATAACACACACCAAACACACACTCTCATGCAACACACGCACACTCACTCTCTTGCAAAACACACACTTATACAACACACACTCTCATGCAACACACACACTTTCATACAACACACACCACACACTCTCCCAAGCAACACACACCACACACACTCTTATACAACACTCACTCCCCTGCAACACACACTCATACAACACACACTCTTATGCAACACACACTTTCATACCACACACCAACTCTCATGCAACACACACACGCTCTCATACAACACTCACTCTCATGCAACACACACACACTCACTCTCTTGCAAAACACACACACTTATACAACACACTCTCATGCAACACACGCACACTTTCATACAACACACACTCTACCAAGCAACACACACCACACAAACTCTTATACAACACTCATTTGCATGCAACACACACACACTCTCATACAACACTCATTCTCGTGCAACACACACACTCATACAACACACACTCTTATGCAACACACACACTTTCACACAACACACACCACACACAAACTCTCATGCAAAACATTCACTCTTAAGCAACACAAACACTCTTATAAAACACACACTTTCATACAACACACACACACACTCTCATGCAACACACACCAAACACACACTCTCATACAACACTCACTGGCATGCAACACATACACACACACTCTCATACAACACACACACACTCTCATACAACACTCACTAGCATGCAACACATACACACACACTCTCATAGAACACTCACTCTCATGCAACACACACACACACTTATACAACATTCACTCTTGTGCAACACACTCATACAACACTCACTCTCGTGCAACACACACACTCATACAACATACACTCTCAAGCAACACACACACACTCTCATACAACACACACCACATGAACTCTGATGCAAACCACACACAATCTCATACAACACTCACTTTCATAAAACCTACACCACACACACTCTCATACAACAAACAACACACACAGGCCCCTAGTTATCAAGCCGTCAAACTCAAATACACTGGAATTCCGCAGCGTATTTGTGGCAAGGCTGATTCGCCTAAGTTATCAAGCCCTACAGACTGGCAAAAGTAGAATTTAGTGACGTAAGCTTCGATCCGCCGGACTCAGTCCGACACAGATCGATTCTTACGTCACTCCAGATGTTCCGCACACAAGTTCAGCACTATCTGACTACTTTTGCTAGTTATCAAAAAACTAGCAGGTACGCTCAGCACTTTTCCGGCCCAGCGTACCTGGTTTTCAAACCGCCGCCCTGGAGGCGGCAGATCCCATAGGAATCAATGGGAGTCTGACCATAGCGAAAGTTCATGTTCGCTGCTGCCAGACATCCCATTGATTCCTATGGGAGCTGTCTACACTTAACACCCTAACATGTACCCTGAGTCTAAACACCCCTAATCAGCCCCCCTACACCGCCGCAACTAAATAACTGTATTACCCCCATATACCGGCGCCCACGGACCCCGCCGCAACTATAATAAAGTTATTAACCCCTAAACCACCGTTCCCGGACACCGCCGCCACCTACATAATACCTACTAACCCCTATCCTGCCCCCCCTATACCGCCGCCACCTATAATAAAGTTATTAACCCCTATCCTGCAGATCCCGGACCTCGCCGCACCTAAATAAATAGTTTAACCCCTAAACCTCCGCTCCCGGACCCCGCCGCAACCTATATTAAACTTATTAACCCCTAATCTGCCCCCCCTACACCGTCGCCACCTATAATAAATTTATTAACCCCTATCCTGCCCCCCCTATACCGCCGCAACCTATAATAAATGTATTAACCCCTATCCTGCCCCCCCTACACCGCCGCCACTATAATAAAATGATTAACCCCTAAACCTAAGTCTAACACTAACCCTAACACCCCCCTAACTTAAATATTAATTAAATAAATCTAAATAATATTTATCTTATTAACTAAATTAATCCTATTTAAAACTAAATACTTACCTTTAAAATAAACCCTAATGCAGCTACAATATAAATAATAATTATATTGTAGCTATCTTAGGATTTATTTTTATTTTACAGGCAACTTTCAATTTATTGTAACTAGGTACAATAGCTATTAAATAGTTATTAACTATTTAATAGCTATCTAGTTAAAATAAAGAGAAATTTACCTGTAAAATAAAAACTAACATAAGTTACAATTACACCTAACACTACACTTTAATAAATTATTCCTATTTAAAACTAAATACTTACCTGTAAAATAAACCCTAAGATAGCTACAATGTAATTAATAATTACATTGTAGCTATTTTAGGATTTATATTTATTTTACAGGTAACTTTGTATTTATTTTAGCTAGTTAGAATAGTAAATATTAACTCAACTTAAATATGGACCACTGTGCAAAGAGTACACCTATTTATGGTCTGAACCACCTAGTAACATCCTCATCTGGATTGTAAATGCTGATATTAACAACCCCCTATTATCTTAGTGTGTAAATAAGTTTACCAACATCTAGAGAAAAAAATTAAATGTTTACTTAAAGGGTGTAAAAAGCATCATTACAAAATTACAAGATATCAGCAATATAAATGAGATAATAATGCAAAAAGACGGAAAACCTCAAATAAACGAAGGTTGCTATAATCACAATGGAAATGTCAAAATTTTGAAGGACCACTCAGTGCAGTAGAATTACATAATTAACGAGTGCATACTAAAAATACAATGATTTAACACCTATTCAAATAAGCAGTAGATTTTTTTTTTAAATTTAATTTTTTCTCCAATTTTCCGGCCCCCTGTATCATGTGACAGACATCAGCCAATCACAAAATAGAATAAGTATACCCTATGAGCTTGTGAACATGCTATGTAGAAGCTTGTTCCCCAGAAAGTGTGTAAATAAAAAAAGACTTGCAAATTTGTTAATGGAAGTAAATTGGAAAGTGTCTTAAAATGTCATGCTCTATCTGAATCATAAAAGTTTATTTTGACTTGAGTGTCCCTTTAACGTCTAAATGTCACATTGGGCCACTTTGGATCCTATAGCAGAAATAAGTAAACCATTAACAGAAAATTTAAGGAGCTATACAAAAAAATACATGGATGAGGACATTTTAGTGCATACAATGTTCCTTTAAGGAATTGTTCCTAGAGAATTATGGTAATCCTAAAAAGGGCTTGTTGGATCTGTGAGTTTATGAGTTCTAGGCTTTTCCTAAAGCATTTTGAGTGTCAAAATAATGCCTCAGAGCCACATTAGTTCAGGGAACAATTATCTTGAATGTAGCAATTTGATGCCTATCAGATCTAAGCATATAATTATGTGTTATGTGATACTTCAGACAAAAGGTACAATGGAATCTCAGCCCAGATTTGCTTAGAATAAAAAGAAGCCTTCTAGATACTAGGCATGGGTGTTTTTTGTTGTTGTAATTTTATAAACAAATGCGCATATAGTCGCAGGCAGCAGCATTTGACTCTTTCCTGCACCAGATATAACAGTGCAAAAGCGTTACACAAAAAAGATCTAGATTTACACTTATTTTCCAAGGTGTAATATTCTCGGCTAGATTACAAGGTGTGTGCTTACCTTAGCGCAGGGACACCCTTAGCATATGCAGGGCCCTGGGCAAGACAAATTTGTGGGGGCCCCACAGCCCAGCACTCTTAAGCTCTTATTCCCCTCCACCTGTATGCCATGCCCCCCGTATGGCCCATACCTGTCAATATTTTTTATATTTTATATTTATTATTTCAACAATGCGCCTTAAAGGGACACTGAAATCAGATTTTTTCTTTTGTGATTCAGATAGAGCATGCAATTTTAAGCAACTTTCTAATTTACTCCTGCTATCAAATTTTCTTCATTCTCTTGGTATCTTTATTTGAAAAGCAAAAATGTAAGTTCAGATGCCGGCCCATTTTTGGTGAACAACCTGGGTTGTCCTTGCTGATTGGACAGCACCAATAAACAAGTGCTGTCCAGGGTCTGAACCAAAAATTGGCTGGCTCCTTAGCTTAGATGCCTTCTTTTTCAAATAAAGATAGCAAGAGAAGGAAAAAAAATTATAACAGGAGTAAATGATAAAGTTGCTTAAAAACATAATTTATGCTTACCTGATAAATTTATTTCTCTTGTAGTGTATCCAGTCCACGGATCATCCATTACTTGTGGGATATTCTCCTTCCCAACAGGAAGTTGCAAGAGGATCACCCACAGCAGAGCTGCTATATAGCTCCTCCCCTCACTGCCATATCCAGTCATTCGACCGAAACAAGACGAGAAAGGAGAAACCATAGGGTGCACCATAGGGTGCAGTGGTTAATTAAAATTTAAACCTGCCTTAAAAGGACAGGGCGGGCCGTGGACTGGATAAACTACAAGAGAAATAAATTTATCAGGTAAGCATAAATTATGTTTTCTCTTGTTAAGTGTATCCAGTCCACGGATCATCCATTACTTGTGGGATACCAATACCAAAGCTAAAGTACACGGATGATGGGAGGGACAAGGCAGGAACTTAAACGGAAGGAACCACTGCCTGTAGAACCTTTCTCCCAAAAACAGCCTCCGAAGAAGCAAAAGTGTCAAATTTGTAAAATTTTGAAAAGGTGTGAAGCGAAGACCAAGTCGCAGCCTTGCAAACCTGTTCAACAGAGGCCTCATTTTTAAAGGCCCAGGTGGAAGCCACAGCTCTAGTAGAATGAGCTGTAATTTTTTCAGGGGGCTGCTGTCCAGCAGTCTCATAGGCTAAGCGTATTATGCTCCGAAGCCAAAAGGAGAGAGAGGTTGTCGAAGCTTTTTGACCTCTCCTCTGTCCAGAGTAAATGACAAACAGGGCAGATGTTTGACGAAAATCTTTAGTAGCATGTAAGTAAAACTTCAAGGCACGGACTACGTCCAGATTATGCAAAAGACGTTCCTTCTTTGAAGAAGGATTAGGACACAATGATGGAACAACAATCTCTTGATTGATATTCCTGTTAGAAACCACCTTAGGTAAAAACCCAGGTTTGGTACGCAGAACTACCTTGTCTGAATGAAAAATCAGATAAGGAGAATCACAATGTAAGGCAGATAACTCAGAGACTCTTCGAGCCGAGGAACTAGCCATCAAAAACAGAACTTTCCAAGATAAAAGTTTAATATCAATGGAATGAAGGGGTTCAAACGGAACTCCCTGAAGAACTTTAAGAACCAAGTTTAAGCTCCACGGGGGAGCAACAGTTTTAAACACAGGCTTAATCCTAACCAAAGCCTGACAAACTGCCTGGACGTCTGGAACTTCTGCCAGACGCTTGTGCAAAAGAATAGACAGAGCAGAGATCTGTCCTTTTAAAGAACTAGCTGATAAGCCTTTGTCCAAACCCTCTTGGAGAAAGGACAATATCCTAGGAAACCTAACCTTACTCCATGAGTAACTCTTGGATTCACACCAATAAAGATATTTACGCCATATCTTAAGGTAGATTTTCTTGGTGACAGGCTTCCGAGCCTGTATTAAGGTATCAATGACTGACTCGGAGAAGCCACGCCTTGATAGAATCAAGCGTTCAATCTCCATGCAGTCAGTCTCAGAGAAATTAGATTTGGATGATTGAAAGGACCTTGTATTAGAAGGTCCTGCCTCAGAGGCAGAGTCCATGGTGGAAGAGATGACATGTCCACTAGGTCTGCATACCAGGTCCTGCGTGGCCACACAGGCGCTATCAGAATCACCGATGCTCTCTCCTGTTTGATTTTGGCAATCAGTCGAGGGAGCAGAGGAAACGGTGGAAACACATAGGCCAGGTTGAAGAACCAAGGAGCTGCTAGAGCATCTATCAGCGTTGCTCCCGGGTCCCTGGACCTGGATCCGTAACAAGGAAGCTTGGCGTTCTGGCGAGACGCCATGCGATCCAGTTCTGGTTTGCCCCAACGATGGACCAGTTGAGCAAACACCTCCGGATGGAGTTCCCACTCCCCCGGATGAAAAGTCTGACGACTTAGAAAATCCGCCTCCCAGTTCTCTACGCCTGGGATGTGGATCGCTGACAGGTGGCAAGAGTGAGACTCTGCCCAGCGAATTATCTTTGAGACTTCTAACATCGCTAGGGAACTCCTGGTTCCCCCTTGATGGTTGATGTAAGCCACAGTCGTGATGTTGTCTGACTGAAATCTGATGAACCTCAGTGTTGCTAACTGAGGCCAAGCTAGAAGAGCATTGAATATTGCTCTTAACTCCAGAATATTTATTGGGAGGAGTTTCTCCTCCTGAGTCCACGATCCCTGAGCCTTCAGGGAGTTCCAGACTGCGCCCCAACCTAGAAGGCTGGCATCTGTTGTTACAATCGTCCAATCTGGCCTGCGAAAGGTCATACCCTTGGACAGATGGACCCGAGAAAGCCACCAGAGAAGAGAATCTCTGGTCTCTTGATCCAGATTTAGTAGAGGGGACAAATCTGAGTAATCCCCATTCCACTGACTTAGCATGCATAATTGCAGCGGTCTGAGATGCAGGTGCACAAATGGCACTATGTCCATTGCCGCTACCATTAAGCCGATTACTTCCATGCACTGAGCCACTGACGGGCGTGGAATGGAATGAAGGACACGGCAAGCATTTAGAAGTTTTGATAACCTGGACTCCGTCAGGTAAATTTTCATCTCTACAGAATCTATAAGAGTCCCTAGGAAGGAGACTCTTGTGAGTGGTGATAGAGAACTCTTTTCCACATTC
This sequence comes from Bombina bombina, assembly GCF_027579735.1. Lineage (NCBI taxonomy): Eukaryota > Metazoa > Chordata > Amphibia > Anura > Bombinatoridae > Bombina > Bombina bombina. The sequence continues at coordinate 320,251,655 of NC_069505.1, forward strand.
ACTTTCCACCCATGCGACCTCAGAAATGCCAGAACTATCTCTGTATGAGACTTGGCAATTTGAAAGCTTGACGCCTGTATCAGGATGTCGTCTAGATACGGAGCCACCGCTATGCCTCGCGGTCTTAGAACCGCCAGAAGTGAGCCCAGAACCTTTGTAAAAATTCTCGGGGCAGTGGCCAACCCGAAGGGAAGAGCTACAAATTGGTAATGCCTGTCTAGAAAGGCAAACCTTAGGAACCGATGATGATCTTTGTGAATCGGTATGTGAAGGTAGGCATCCTTTAAGTCCACTGTGGTCATGTACTGACCCTCTTGGATCATGGGTAGGATGGTCCGAATAGTTTCCATTTTGAATGATGGAACTCTGAGGAATTTGTTTAAGATCTTTAGATCCAAAATTGGTCTGAAGGTTCCCTCTTTCTTGGGAACCACAAACAGATTTGAATAAAATCCCTGTCCTTGTTCCGTCCGCGAAACTGGATGGATCACTCCCATTACAAGGAGGTCTTGCACACAGCTTAGGAATGCCTCTTTCTTTATCTGGTTTGCTTATAACCTTGAAAGATTAAATCTCCCTTGTGGAGGAGAAGCTTTGAAGTCCAGAAGATATCCCTGAGATATGATCTCCAACGCCCAGGGATCCTGAACATCTCTTGCCCACGCCTGGGCGAAGAGAGAAAGTCTGCCCCCCACTAGATCCGTTTCCGGATAGGGGGCCGTTCCTTCATGCTGTCTTGGGGGCAGCAGCAGGCTTTCTGGCCTGCTTGCCCTTGTTCCAGGACTGGTTAGGTTTCCAGGCCTGTCTGGAATGAGCAACAGTTCCCTCTTGTTTTGAAGCGGAGGAAGTTGATGCTGCTCCTGCCTTAAAATTTCGAAAGGCACGAAAATTAGACTGTTTGGCCTTTGATTTGGCCCTGTCCTGAGGAAGGGTATGACCCTTGCCTCCAGTAATGTCAGCAATAATTTCCTTCAAGCCAGGCCCGAATAAGGTCTGCCCCTTGAAAGGAATGTTGAGTAATTTAGACTTTGAAGTCATGTCAGCTGACCAGGATTTAAGCCATAGCGCCCTATGCGCCTGGATGGCGAATCCGGAATTCTTAGCCGTTAGTTTAGTCAAATGAACAATGGCATCAGAAACAAATGAGTTAGCTAGCTTAAGCGTTCTAAGCTTGTCAATAATTTCATTCAATGGAGCTGTCTGGATGGCCTCTTCCAGGGCCTCAAACCAGAATGCCACCGCAGCAGTGACAGGCGCAATGCATGCAAGGGGCTGTAAAATAAAACCTTGTTGAATAAACATTTTCTTAAGGTAACCCTCCAATTTTTTATCCATTGGATCTGAAAAAGCACAACTGTCCTCAACCGGGATAGTGGTACGCTTTGCTAAAGTAGAAACTGCTCCCTCCACCTTAGGGACCGTCTGCCATAAGTCCCGTGTAGTGGCGTCTATTGGAAACATTTTTCTAAATATAGGAGGTGGGGAAAAGGGCACACCAGGTCTATCCCACTCCTTGCTAATAATTTCTGTAAGCCTTTTAGGTATAGGAAAAACGTTAGTACACACCGGCACCGCATAGTATCTATCCAGCCTACACAATTTCTCTGGAATTGCAACTGTGTTACAGTCATTCAGAGCAGATAATACCTCCCCAAGCAATACACGGAGGTTCTCAAGCTTAAATTTAAAATTAGAAATCTCTGAATCAGGTTTCCCCGAGTCAGAGATGTCACCCACAGACGGAAGCTCTCCGTCCTCATGTTCTGCATACTGTGATGCAGCATCAGACATGGCTCTAACAGCATTTGCGCGCTCTGTATCTCTCCTAACCCCAGAGCTATCGTGCTTGCCTCTTAATTCAGGCAATCTAGATAATAACTCTGACAGGGTATTATTCATGATTGCAGCCATGTCCTGCAAGGTAATCGCTATGGGCGTCCCTGATGTAATTGGCGCCATATTAGCGTGCGTCCCCTGAGCGGGAGGCGAAGGGTCTGACACGTGGGGAGAGTTAGTCGGCATAACTTCCCCCTCGACAGAACCCTCTGGTGATAATTCTTTTATAGATAAAGACTGATCTTTACTGTTTAAGGTGAAATCAATACATTTAGTACACATTCTCCTATGGGGCTCCACCATGGCTTTCAAACATAATGAACAAGTAGGTTCCTCTGTGTCAGACATGTTTAAACAGACTAGCAATGAGACTAGCAAGCTTGGAAAACACTTTAAAACAAGTTTACAAGCAATATAAAAAAACGTTACTGCGCCTTTAAGAAACACAAATTTTCCCAAATTTTGAAATAACAGTGAAAAAAATGCAGTTACACTAACAAAATTTTTACAGTGTATGTAATAAGTTAGCAGAGCATTGCACCCACTTGCAAATGGATGATTAACCCCTTAATACCAAAAACGGAATAACAAATGACAAAAACGTTTTTTAAACAGTCACAACAACTGCCACAGCTCTACTGTGGCTTTTTACCTCCCTCAATACGACTTTTGAAGCCTTTTGAGCCCTTCAGAGAAGTCCTGGATCATGCAGGAAGAAGCTGGATGTCTGTGTCTGTAATTTTTGCTGTGCAAAAAAACGCCAAAATAGGCCCCTCCTACTCATATTACAACAGTGGGAAGCCTCAGGGAACTGTTTCTAGGCAAAATTCAAGCCAGCCATGTGGAAAAAACTAGGCCCCAATAAGTTTTATCACCAAACATATGTAAAAAACGATTAAACATGCCAGCAAACGTTTTAAAATACACTTTTATAAGAGTATGTATCTCTATTAATAAGCCTGATACCAGTCGCTATCACTGCATTTAAGGCTTTACTTACATTACTTCGGTATCAGCAGCATTTTCTAGCAAATTCCATCCCTAGAAAAATATTTTAACTGCACATACCTTATTACAGGAAAACCTGCACGCTATTCCCCCTCTGAAGTTACCTCACTCCTCAGAATATGTGAGAACAGCAAAGGATCTTAGTTACTTCTGCTAAGATCATAGAAAACGCAGGCAGATTCTTCTTCTAAATACTGCCTGAGATAAACAGTAGACTCCGGTACCATTTAAAAATAACAAACTTTTGATTGAAGAAATAAACTAAGTATAAAACACCACAGTCCTCTTACGACCTCCATCTTAGTTGAGAGTTGCAAGAGAATGACTGGATATGGCAGTGAGGGGAAGGAGAATATCCCACAAGTAATGAATGATCCGTGGACTGGATACACTTAACAAGAGAAATTACATGCTCTATATGAATCACAAAAGAAAAAAATTGGGTTCAGTGTCCCTTTAAGATAACTAATTCTTCATGTGCGCTAACCCGACACCGTGTTAGCCCTACAGCACAAAACCCGCGACTAACACATAGTTTACATTACTATGTTCTTCACATAGAAAAACAATGTATACAAATATATATAGAAATATCTATTTAAAATAAAATAACATTGTCCTGTATGTGTAGGGCACTGGAATGCCAAATATTAACTCCTGTCGGGATAAGTGTTATGTTTTTCTTCTTCTGCATTATCCATTGAAGTCTATGGGAGAAAAGGTCCTTCACTCACGCATAAAAGTTTTACTTTCAACTTGTAATGTGCATGTTAACCCGTGGGCGTGAAAATATTAGCGATGTTTACACTCGAGCAAGAGCGCTAACTACCCCTGTGTGAGTGACATAAGAAACACATGTAACCTATATCAACCTCTCTAAAGCTGGATGTGTTAAGGCATTAGAGCATTTCATAAATTGATTAAAAATTTTGGTTAAAAAATATTTAAAAAAAACTTTGAAATGCACCTTCATAATTTATTTTGCTTGCTTATCCTGAAAATTGTACCAAAGAGGCTGGAGAACCCTTACACTGCTAACATGCTGCACAATAATTGGTTGATATGAGTATAAGCTCGATTATATCGCTCCCTAATTGGCCACATCAAAGAAAAGAAACAACCTTCAAGTGCCTTTTTAAGGGGGGACTCAGAAAACAATGCACAATTTTCTAACAAAATCACAGTTTAAATGTTTGTTTTTTTTAGATTTTTTCCCTTTAACCTTTTAGCACTGTTATGACGTTCCATTCCGTCCTAACTGTGCTGGGCTTTAGCGCCGTAATGACGAAATAGAATGTCCTAAGTGTTTGGCTGTCCTGAAGCCAATGGCATGGTCTGGAGGGCGTCATAGGGATGCCCCCCTGACCCGATCCCATCTTTAAAATATCAGGATTGCGTGCACGAGCGTGGGATTTCAATTTGTTTACATTGGAACGTTGTTTCGATTTAGACAAATTATCCCTGTCATCAAAGGGTTAATTTGGAGATATTTTGCAATGCAAAATAATTCCTAATACATAAAAAATAGACTAGAATGTCCCTTTAGCTATGTGTTGTTCCCTTTATGTTGGTTAAATATAGATAGATAGATAGACAGATAGATAGATAGATAGATAGATAGATAGATAGATAGATAGATAGGCAAGCAGCTGGGCAATAAGAAAATATATTAGAGCATTTTATTATTTCAGCTTTAGGCTTCCTTAAAGGGACACTGAACCCAAATTTTTCTTTCGTGATTCAGTTAGAGCATGCAATTTTAAGCAACGTTATAATTTACTCCTTTTATCAATTTTTATTCGTTCTCTTGCTATCTTTATTTGAAAAAGAAGGCATCTAAGCTATTTTTGGGGTTCAGACACTGGACAGCGCTTGTTTATTGGTGGGTGAATTTATCCACCAATCAGCAAGAACAACCCAGGTTGTTCACCAAAATTGGTCCGGCATCTAAACTTACATTCTTACTTTTCAAATAAAGATACCAAGAGAATGAAGAAAATTTGAAAATAGGAGTAAATTAGAAAGTTGCTTAAAATTGCATGCTCTATCTGAATCACGAAAGAAAAAAAAATTGGCTTCAGTGTCCCTTTAAAGGGACATGAAACCAATTTTTTGTTTCATGATTCAGATAGAGCATGTGATTTTAAACAACTTTCTAATTTACTTTTATTATCAATTTTTATTCGTTCTCTTGGTATCCTTTGTTGAAAGGCAGGGAATTATGCTTAGGAGTCGGTCCATTTCTGGAGCACTAAATTGCAGCAGTTTTGCAAGAATGTTTTCCATTTGCAAGAACACTAGGGGCGCGATCACATATATGGAGCAGGTTTTGGCGCAAGCGTGGGAACCTGAGCCGGCCGTAATTTCACATATTACATATACTGCGCCGTTAGATGCTAAACTGGCGTAAGTAGAAGCGATCTTCTGAAATGTGCGCAAATACACATTTCAGTCATTGTAAGTAACTTACGCCAGTATTTTGTCCACGGAAAGTGTCAATAAAGAGGAGTTTTATGCAAATTAGACTAGCACTCGTAAAAATGGACAGATTTCAAATAAAAATGCGACACGTAATTACGCTATTCAAAATTCAAGTATAAACCCATGCGCAGCAAGTGTTAGAATTAAATCTGAAAGTATTTTGAAATAACATGCCTTATTTGAAACAAGAAGGTTTTCTTTGGACTTGACTGTCCCTTTATATATTTTGGATTCAATGCCAAGCTGTGTTAGCATTAGAATAAATTACACTCCAGTGGGTTCTAAAGAGATGAAGGTAATACAATTATGATTTCCCATTGTTCTCTCCTCCAAGTATTGTTGATTGTTTTGAGAACAAATTTAAAGTAAATAAGCAAGTATATGTCCACAATGTGATAAAGTACCTACAAGCTCAATCCATTTGTTTATGTTGTGGCTTCAAACAACAAAATCAGCTATTTCAAATACACAAATAAACCATAAAAAAAAATATCATAGTATACTGTCCCTTTAACTATTTGAGATGCTGCTTAAATGTATGTGTTTGTTAAGGCTTCCAGGGAGTTACGTTGCTATTTTAGTCAGTGCAAGGGTTGCTGCGCCTGCAATATGTGGCAAGATGAGAATGGAGTAGATTTTCAGAATTCTGCGCACGTAAGTCCTTACGCTGTATATTGGATACCAAATTGCGCGGCTGTTCTATGTTAGTCTATGGTGATAAAAATTACGGGCGAAGGGTGAAATATACGCACGTAACTTGTATACTATGCCGTATATGTAATACCAAAATCGCGTAAAATCCGGAGACGGATGATTTTGCGGGGGTGACACTGCATATGTAATGGAGCCCTAGGTACCTAGGTATCTCTTCAACAATGAGTACCATTAGAAAAAAAGCTAATTTGATAATATAAGTAAATTGCAAACTTTTAAAATAGAATGCCCTGTCTGAGTCACGTAAGAATTTTTTTAGGTTTCGAAAACAAAAGAAATTTTTTCGATCTCATATCCCATTAAGAAAGCTATGACATAATGTGGCAAATTAAAGAAAATGAGTATATGAAATAATAGGGATGCAGATATAACAGCCAAGTCACAGGAAGCAGCGGAAATGCGACCGGGGGGAGTGGGGTTTAGGGAATACAGAAAAAATATCTTACTCCTCCAGGTAACTGAATTCTGGCTGCTGCAAGATAAAAAACAAAAACTACATTTTGTTCATGAATTGTATCACTTGCTTTCTGATCTGAATACTTGTTTTAACAGGAAACCTCTTTAGTTCATTGCCAGAATCTGTAATATGGTTGGGAAATGAAGGGGTTAACTTTTTCAGAGCACTGCAGCCCTTTTTGGCAGCCAGTGGGTTAAAGCACCATTCTGTTTCTATCTTCTGGTTTTTGTTACAGTTTACTTCTCTTTTCTCTGTTTCTCCCCTCCGAGTTCTGCTGGATTGGAAGTCTGACAAAGCCATCTGCCTCCATGGTAACGGTATAATTCTCATTTATTTTTAGGAAAGCATCTGAGTGATTCCAATGCATATGAAGATATGGCGTAGCAGAGATGCCCTAGCGGGCCCTGGTTATACATGCGTCACAGAATCTAACAGACTACACTAATGAAGGCTTTAACTGTGCAAATGCCAAACATTTCATTAGCAATGACAGGCACCTTACTTGTTCTTAAAGGGACATTGAAGATCTATCTATAAATATATATCTATATGTGTATGTATATATATATATATATATATATATATATATATATATATATATATATATCTATATGTGTATGTATATATATATATCTATATGTGTATGTATATATATATCTATATGTGTATGTGTATATATATATATATATATGTGTATGTATATATATATATCTATATGTGTATGTATATATATATCTATATGTGTATGTATATATATATATATATATATATCTATATGTGTATGTATATATATATCTATATGTGTATGTATATATATATATATATCTATATGTGTATGTATATATATATCTATATGTGTATGTATATATATATCTATATGTGTATGTGTATATATATATATATATATATATATATATCTATATGTGTATGTATATATATATATCTATATGTGTATGTATATATATATATCTATATGTGTATGTATATATATATATCTATATGTGTATGTATATATATATCTATATGTGTATGTGTATATATATATATATATATATATATATATATCTATATGTGTATGTATATATATATATCTATATGTGTATGTATATATATATCTATATGTGTATGTATATATATATATCTATATGTGTATGTATATATATATCTATATGTGTATGTATATATATATATATCTATATGTGTATGTATATATATATCTATATGTGTATGTATATATATATATATATCTATATGTGTATGTATATATATATCTATATGTGTATGTATATATATATATCTATATGTGTATGTATATATATATCTATATGTGTATGTATATATATATCTATATGTGTATGTATATATATATATATATATATATATATATATATATATCTATATGTGTATGTATATATATATCTATATGTGTATGTATATATATATATCTATATGTGTATGTATATATATATCTATATGTGTATGCATATATATATATCTATATGTGTATGTATATATATATCTATATGTGTATGTATATATATATCTATATGTGTATGTATATATATATCTATATGTGTATGTATATATATATCTATATGTGTATGTATATATATATATATCTATATGTGTATGTATATATATATCTATATGTGTATGTGTATATATATCTATATGTGTATGTATATATATATCTATATGTGTATGTATATATATATATATATCTATATGTGTATGTATATATATATCTATATGTGTATGTATATATATATATCTATATGTGTATGTATATATATATATATATATATCTATATGTGTATGTATATATATATCTATATGTGTATGTATATATATATATCTATATGTGTATGTATATATATATCTATATGTGTATGTATATATATATATCTATATGTGTATGTATATATATATCTATATGTGTATGTATATATATATCTATATGTGTATGTATATATATATATATCTATATGTGTATGTATATATATATCTATATGTGTATGTATATATATATATATCTATATGTGTATGTATATATATATCTATATGTGTATGTGTATATATATCTATATGTGTATGTATATATATATATATATGTGTATGTATATATATATCTATATGTGTATGTATATATATATCTATATGTGTATGTGTATGTGTATGTGTATATATATATATATATCCAGCTCAGGGATATTCCTCTTGAAAGCCTTAAGTACGTTTATCTTATCTCCTGCGGCCACATAGGGACAGATATTCTTCAGCTCCTGCACTGATTTAAGCAGTCACTATTTAGCAAGTTGCAGGGGCATTTAACTGTGTTTCAACAATCATATGACTTGCTATATCAATTATGTGTGCTATAACTTTTAATAAAGAAACCATAAAACTTGACAAAACAATTACCCCTATCACATTCACCCCTAAAGCAGGGCCCCCCTCATTTTGCATCAGTTTGTGTTGTTATGTCTTTGCCTTATGTGGACTGTATCATTATAACTAAAATAAAACTATCATTATAATTAATTATAAACAAATAAATTATGATACACTTATATTATTAAAATTAATATATAATAAAATAAGAATAACAACAATAACAATAAAAATAAACCAAAGCAGAGCATCTGCTTCCCAACTAAGTATATTGAACCCCCACCCATAATTAAAGGGACAGTGTACAGTAAAATATTATCCATTTTACCTGCCAGAGAATAATACATTGTTTACAGATAGCTCCATTACCTTTTTCCCATTTGAAATACCTGCTTTTCCTGTTACAATCTTTAACTACAATAAAAATGTTTAGTTCTGCAGTAATGGCATTGGTTACTCAAAAGCTATGTAAATAAGAGGCATCTGAAGAAATCAGAATCCCTTGTTGGGGGTGGGAGCCCAGCCATTTGTAAAGAGTGCTCCTGCACTAGATTTATATATTTATTTTAATAAAGTGTATTTTTTCTATAATTTCATTTTAATAAATTGAATTTATCACTGTATAATTTTAAGCCCTTGGCGATAAGAGGGTTAATTTAAAATGCCTCAAGGTAAATACCCTGGGGGTCTACTTTCTACAAATAAATTCTTTGTGTAGTGATTTTGGATTGGTTGACAGCTATTAAAGGGAGAATATAGTCAACATTAAAGTTTCATGATTCAGATACAGCATGAGCAGTTTCAAGAGACTTTCAAATTTACTTCTATTATAAAAATGTGCACACAGTCTTTTTCACATGAACACTCACCAATGGCACACCCCTTCCATGGACCACCCTGGCCGCCCTCTTATTACCTGACCACACCCCTCTAATCAGGGCTCCACCTACAAAAATACTGGGGTTCCAGGAAGTATCCCTTATAACTATTTCCTGGAGACACCACTGGTATTAAATTCATATGTATTGTTATTTTATGTATCCAAAAAGAGTATCACAAAAAAAGCCCTGTTTGTCTGTTAAAAAAACCCGGTATATAATATGTTTGGGTGCACTTAACAAGAGAGAGGATAATTATGGTGAGCCCAATATAGAGTAAAAATGCAAAAAGTGCCTCATTTAAGTACACAAACTGGGGGGGGGGGGGGGGATCATTATCCACAATTAACTCTTTTCTGCAGCTTGTACACTGTCCCTTTAACATCTCAATATCTACTAAACTGTGTATAGAGATATGTGAAGGTAGTCTTATCCTGCAAGTTTAGCCTATTTAAATGGGCATGTTGGAAACCATGGGTGGCGGTTTTAATGCCCCAGTTATTTAATATATAAAAATAAACTTAAGGGGACAGTCTAGTAAAAAATAAACTGTCATGATTCAGATAGAGCATGTCATTTTAAACAACTTTCCAATTTACTTTTATCACCAATTTTGCTTTGTTCACTTGGTATTCATAGTTGAAAGCTAAACCTAGGTAGGCTCATATGCTAATTTCTTAGCACTTGAAGGACACCTCTTATCTAAATACATTTTGACATTTTTTCACAACTAGAGGGCGTTAGTTCATGTGTGCCAAATAGATAACACTGTGCTCACGCCCGTGGAGTTACCTAGGAGTCAGCACTGACTGGATAAAATGCAAGTCTGTCAAAAGAACTGAGATAAGGGGGCAGTCTGCAGAGGCTTAGATATAAGGTAATCACAGAGGTAAAAAGTATATTAATATAACTGTGTTGGTTATGCACAACTGGGGAATAGGTAGAAGTATAGAAGTAGTTTCCCACATTGAGAGGAAACCAATTTTCACTGTACAGTGCCTCTAACTATTAAAGATTACTAAGTGATTTTACCAAGCGCATGTGTTCTGCTGATCTTTTGGGGAATCTTTATATTTTCTTTTTCGATACACACAACAGATAGTTTGAGAAAAGCCTTTGTAAACATATGGTGCATCCCAGGAAAGCTCCATGATCCTTTTTGGATAAATAAGATCAGTATTTACAAGTATCTCTGAATGTTTGCTACATTATAATGAGTCAGAATCCATAATGCTGAAAGCATAGCAGATATTTTGTTTAAACACATTTGTACAAGAGAGAGAAGCAAACACAAATATATGCTACTAATACATTATAGGCACAGCATCAGTGCAATATTGCTTTCATTAGAAAATTCTCACACCTCTGCTCACCCCTAGTGTAAACCCCATATGGTTGTTCTACACTAAGCAAGAATTACTGATGTCTGAAGTATTTATCCTATTTCTGCCACTAAAGTTACATTTACAGATTCATAATCATCATCATGTTTTATTGAAATAGTTAAAAGGGACGTCAAACGCAAACATTTTCTTTCATGATTCAGATATGACATCACAGGAATACATGTGTTTAAAATGAGGCTGTCAGGTCAGTGCCGCATGGTCTATGAGGAAGCCGCAAGCTGAAACGCGTAAGACTGGTGCTGCACTGGCCTCATGATTCATGACAATGTGTATTTTAAGTTTGTTTACAATAAAAGTTATTTTGCCCCGTATCTGTGTAAATAATGATTCAGATATAACATATAATTTTAAACATTTCCAAATTTACTGCTTTTATCTAATTTGCCTTGTCCTCTTGGTATCCTTTGTTGAAAACTACAGCTGGGTAGGTTAAGGAGCTGGGAGTTAGCTGCTTATTGGTGGCTGAACATTTACGCCTCTTATCATTGGCTTACCTATCTGTTAAGTTAACTCCTAGTAGTGCATTTATTTATTTTTTTGGCTCTTTATATTGTAAAGTCTTGCCTTGACATCCAGAACCCTGTATAGTATGATAAACTTTTCTCAAGCTAAAATTTGTTTTTCTAAAATCCAAAATCCTTTCAGGGATCTTCCAGTACAGACAAACCTACTTACATTTTAAATATATATACATACAGTATATACACATACTGTACACACACATTATATATATATATATATATATATATATATATATATACATACAGGGAGTGCAGAATTATTAGGCAAGTTGTATTTTTGAGGATTAATTTTATTATTGAACAACAACCATGTTCTCAATGAACCCAAAAAACTCATTAATATCAAAGCTGAATAGTTTTGGAAGTAGTTTTTAGTTTGTTTTTAGTTATAGCTATTTTAGGGGGATATCTGTGTGTGCAGGTGACTATTACTGTGCATAATTATTAGGCAACTTAACAAAAAACAAATATATACCCATTTCAATTATTTATTTTTACCAGTGAAACCAATATAACATCTCAACATTCACAAATATACATTTCTGACATTCAAAAACAAAACAAAAACAAATCAGTGACCAATATAGCCACCTTTCTTTGCAAGGACACTCAAAAGCCTGCCATCCATGGATTCTGTCAGTGTTTTGATCTGTTCACCATCAACATTGCGTGCAGCAGCAACCACAGCCTCCCAGACACTGTTCAGAGAGGTGTACTGTTTTCCCTCCTTGTAAATCTCACATTTGATGATGGACCACAGGTTCTCAATTGGGTTCAGATCAGGTGAACAAGGAGGCCATGTCATTAGATTTTCTTCTTTTATACCCTTTCTTGCCAGCCACGCTGTGGAGTACTTGGACGCGTGTGATGGAGCATTGTCCTGCATGAAAATCATGTTTTTCTTGAAGGATGCAGACTTCTTCCTGTACCACTGCTTGAAGAAGGTGTCTTCCAGAAACTGGCAGTAGGACTGGGAGTTGAGCTTGACTCCATCCTCAACCCGAAAAGGCCCCACAAGCTCATCTTTGATGATACCAGCCCAAACCAGTACTCCACCTCCACCTTGCTGGCGTCTGAGTCGGATTGGAGCTCTCTGCCCTTTACCAATCCAGCCACGGGCCCATCCATCTGGCCCATCAAGACTCACTCTCATTTCATCAGTCCATAAAACCTTAGAAAAATCAGTCTTGAGATATTTCTTGGCCCAGTCTTGACGTTTCAGCTTGTGTGTCTTGTTCAGTGGTGGTCATCTTTCAGCCTTTCTTACCTTGGCCATGTCTCTGAGTATTGCACACCTTGTGCTTTTGGGCACTCCAGTGATGTTGCAGCTCTGAAATATGGCCAAACTGGTGGCAAGTGGCATCTTGGCAGCTGCACGCTTGACTTTTCTCATTTCATGGGCAGTTATTTTGCGCCTTGGTTTTTCCACACGCTTCTTGCGACCCTGTTGACTATTTTGAATGAAACGCTTGATTGTTCGATGATCACGCTTCAGAAGCTTTGCAATTTTAAGAGTGCTGCATCCCTCTGCAAGATATCTCACTATTTTTGACTTTTCTGAGCCTGTCAAGTCCTTCTTTTGACCCATTTTGCCAAAGGAAAGGAAGTTGCCTAATAATTATGCACACCTGATATAGGGTGTTGATGTCATTAGACCACTCCCCTTCTCATTACAGAGATGCACATCACCTAATATGCTTAATTGGTATTAGGCTTTTGAGCCTATACAGCTTGGAGTAAGACAACATGCATAAAGAGGATGATGTGGTCAAAATACTCATTTGCCTAATAATTCTGCACACAGTGTACATACACACTCATCAGTATATCTCTTTATCTGTCTAATCTATCTATCTATCTATCTAATCTATCTAATCTATCTATCTATCTAATCTATTGTATCTATCATATATATATAATATCTATCTATCTAATCTATCCATCTCTCTATCATATTTTATCTATCGTATCTATCTCTCCATCCAACACTATTTATCTATCGTATTTATCTATCATATTTTATCTATCTATCGTATCTATCTCTCTATCCATCACTATTTATCTATCGTATTTATCCATCATATTTTATCTATCATATCTATCTATCATATTTTATCTATCATATCTTATATATCGTATCTATCTATCTATCGTATCTATCTATCTATCGTATCCATCTCTCCATCCATTGCTATCTATCTCTCTAGCCAATTAGCACATTAAGCCAATATCCCTGCTTGCTTTTCCGATAAGTATTCTGTATACATTGTTGCCAATGCTGATGGGAGCTTAAAGGGACACAGAAGCCAATTTTTTTCTTTCTTGATTCAGATAGAGCATGCAATTTTAAGCAACTTTATAATTAACTCCTATTATCAAATTTTCTTTATTCTCTTGGTATCTTTATTTGAAAAGTAAGAATGTAAGTTTAGATGCCGGTGTTCTAAAGAAAATGGTATACCATAGGAATGTGTATACTACGTCACTTCCGGTGACGTATTATCAGCTGTTGGAGGGGTGTGGTGCTCAATGCGCATGCGCAAGAGGACCAACCTCCAACAAACAGCGGGTAAGGCCTGTGACCCTGTACTGGGGCCTGGGATAAGCAAGTTGACATATCCCCGGAAGGGTTAGCTAAGTTTTTATTATGATCTAAATACACAAAACATATACTTCAATATACACAAACTTCAGATGAGTAATGGTTAACACGGTTATTAGCCACATATCTAAACAGACCAAAAATGTATATATTTATCTGCACAGAGTGGGTATATTGAATATAGCAACCGCAGTGCGCGCGTGCGCAGTGAAGGCTATTAGCCTCTATAAATTATGATTACGGACCATATATATCCTCGACCCGTTGCTTAATTTACATCAGCTGTTTGGAGGAGGTTGGGCCTCTTGCGCATGCGCATTGAGCGCCACACCCCACCAGCAGCTGAGTCACGTGACCTAAAGTGACGTGGTATACACATTCCTATGCGGTATACCAGTTCCTTTAGAACACCGGCCCATTTTTGGTGAACATCCTGGGTTGTTCTTGCTGATTGGTGGATAAATTCACCCACCAATAAGCAAGTGCTGTCCGGGGTGCTAAACCATAAATTGACTGGCTCCTTAGCTTAGATGCCTTCTTTTTCAAATAAAGAAAGCAAGAGAATGAAGAAAATTTGATAATAGGAGTAAATTAGAAAGCTGCTTAAAAATGAATGCTCTATCTGAATCATGAAAGAAAACATTTGGGTTCAGTGTCCCTTTAAGAGCTCATGACCCCTTAAATCGTCAATTTCCCAGCCCCCACCCAAAATTGACTTATTAAAATAATGTGTACTATAAATAACACACCAGACAAATGATATTTGGTATTAAACCCTTAACGACCACAATGTACCTTGTACGTCGCTGGTCAAAATGCCTACACTGGGGCCTGTTTTGTCCCAAGAGGTCAAAGGGCTCCTCCCACTATGTCTTTTCGTGTCCGGCACCTGACTATACAGCTGTCCAGAAGTGGTTTTGCTTTCACTGCACCTACCCCATAAAGGGATTTCTGTGCTCAAACAGGAGTATTGGAAGAAAAAGCACAAGATGTTGTATATCTAATGTGCAAATTTTACCCATAGTTCTCTGGTGCATTAGCAACAATGTATATTTCTACATTGGAATCTGTTATAGTGCTACAGAATCGGTTGGCGCTCTAAAAATACCTGACAATAATAATAATACTTCTGGGGAAAAGTAAGCGGGGATAATTGTCTGATGTGCTAATTGGCTATACAATAATAATAACATACGTACATATATACATAAAAACACACACACACAATACCCATACATGATAGATAGATAGATAGATAGATAGATAGATAGATAGATAGATAGAACAATATGACTTTTACAGTAGGATTCATGAGCATTTCATTTCTATCTCTCTATATCTTGTGATGTGACCCACTGTGGCAGCCAACAGTTTAATTGCTAAGGAATATGTTGCAGCTCTCACTGCCACGTACAATGGGATGGGGGGTTCTAACGTAAAAGAATCCAATTATTACACTTTACTGTGGAATCTTCTTTGAAACTCGGCATAATAAGCTGCATTGATAGGATTGCTTAGCAACCTGATTGCCGAGTAGAGACACAGAACTCATTGGATAAAAAAAAATGACCTGCAGTGGAGCAGGAGCAAAGAGATGATAAACCTCACGTTGTGTATATTCTTCAGGTTATCTGAATTGTATTCTGTGCTACAAGGGGTTGCAATAGTGAGTTTTTAAAATATCTGGGGAACCAATGCCTGAGAACAAGACCACACTTAGGAACTCAATCTTTGAGCTTTCTCAATCTTTCTCAGTGCCTAGGGCAGCACAAAAGCCTATGACGGTGTAGCTTATTAGCCATGACATTGCTTTGGTAGAATGCAGAAGTACACAGTGATTATCTGCTGGAGCATGCCTAGAAGCAATTAGGCTGCTGTGAAATACAATGCCTGTGTTTCTGATGCTAAACACTGGTAAGGGGGTGGATCAGACTACTCCAGACAGCATAGCTATGTAATTCATTTTGCTTATTTTTTAAAATGATTTTAAAATACTTGCCAGCAAGGTTTAAACAGTTTTGTTATGCAAACTATTTTTACTTAATTAGCCCTTTTAAGATATGCACAGATCTCAACATGTTTTATGGCACTTTAAAACCAATAACTTGAAGGTATGTAGCAGGGTTGCCCTTTAGAAGTATAGGAATATGTATTGCAAGTTCTGAAAATTAGAAAATCATTCATTTTCAAAGCTAAATTACATGTAAAGCAGGCAAAAAAATAATGAAAATATATTGCAAACAGCTTGCTTAGCCATGCTCAGTAATTATTTTGCTTGTTTATGAGCACTGCCGTGCCCAGCCCTCAGTCTCCATATTACATAGAAACATAGATATTGACGGCAGATAAGAGCCATAGGCCCAGCAAGTCTGCCCCACCTTACCTAACAGTATAAACTTATCTAGTTCGTAGGATAGCCCTATGCTTGTCCCATGCATTTTTAAAGTCCCCCACAGTGTTTGTTGCTACTACCTCTTGAGGAAGTTTATTCCATAAATCAATCACTCTTTCTGTAAAGAAGTGCTTCCTCAAATTACTCCTGAATCTACTACCCTTTAGCTTGAGCTCATGACCCCTTGTTCTTGAATTTTCCATTTTATGTAAAATACCCACAGCCTCAGTTTTACTAAACCCTTTAATGTACTTGAAAGTTGCTATCATATCACCTCTTTCCCTTCTCTCCTCTAAGCTATACATATTTAGGTCATTGAGCCTATCCTGGTAAGTTTTATTTTTTAGACCATGTACCATTTTGGTAGCCCTCCTTTGCACAGATTCAAGTTTGTTAATATCCTTCTGAAGATATGGCCTCCAGAACTGCACACAATACTCAAGATGAGGCCTAACTAATGATCTATAAAGTGGCATAAGAACCTTACTATTTCTGCTGCAAATACCTCTACCAATACATCCAAGCATTCTGCTAGCCTTACTCGCTGCCTTACTACATTGTTTACTAAGTTTTAAATCATCTGAAATAATAATTCCCAAGTCCTGTTCCTCGTCTGTAACAGTCAGTAAAGTGTCATTGAGTCTGTAATTAACATTTGGATTTTTCTTCCCTAAATGCATTATTTTACACTTTGCTGTGTTAAACTTTAGATCCCAGTCGTTTGTCCAATCCTCCAATTGTTGTATATCACTTCTCATTTTGTCTACCCCCCCTGGAACATCCACTCTGTTGCAAATTTTTGTATCATCTGCAAAGAGACATACTTTCCCCTGTAGCCCTTTGCTGATATCGCAGATAAATATGTTAAACAAAACAGGCCCCAGAACTGACCCCTGAGGAACACCACTAGTAACAGCCCCCTCTGCTGAATGAACTCCATTTACTAAGACACTTTGTTTTCTGTCCTTAAGCCAGCATTCCACCCAGTTCACAATTTTTGAATCTAGACCAAGGAGATATAGTTTGTGAATAAGTTTATTGTGTGGGACGGTGTCAAATGCTTTGCTGAAATCTAGATATGCTACATCAACTGCTCCTCCCTTGTCTAATACTTTTGTTACATAATCAAAGAAGTCAATTAGATTAGTCTGACATGATCTCCCTGAAGTAAAACCATGCTGATTTTGGTCCTCTAAATTGTTTGTCTTTATGTAAGTCATAATTCTTTCCTTTAAGAGGCTTTCCATTAATTTCCCTACTACTGAAGTTAAACTAACTGGCCTGTAGTTGCCAGATTCTTCTCTACTGCCCTTTTTATGAAGAGGTATTACATTTGCTATTCTCCAATCATCTGGGACAGCTCCTGTTAATAGTGACTGATTAAACAGATCAGTTAATGGGACAGTTAGCACTGAACGAAGTTCTTTTAAAACCCTTGGATGAATATTATCAGGACCCACTGCCTTTGTAACATTTATTTTTGATAATGCTAACAAAACCTCATCCTCTGTAAAAAGATTACTGTTAAGCTTGTTTCTATTTTGCATAGCATCCCTTAATGTAGACATTGTATCTTCACAATCTTTAGTGAAAACAGAACAGAAGTAATCATTGAGACAGTCTGCAATCTGCTTATCTCCTTCTATTATTCTACCATCAACTGATTTCAATTTTACTATTCCTACCTTATTTTTTCTTCTTTCACTGATATATCTAAAGAATGTTTTGTCCCCATGTTTTACTGACTGTGCTATCTTCTCTTCTGCATCAGCTTTAACCTTCCTAATTAACTGCTTAGTCTTTTTTTGTTGGAGTCTCCATATTTTCATATCATCATCTGCTTGTGTGTGTCTGTAATTTTTATAAGCTATCTTTTTTGTCTTTACAGCATGTGCTACTTCTTTGGAAAACCAAATTGGTTTCCGCTTTCTTTTACTTTTACAGACATGTCTAATACAGTGTGCGGTTGCATCTAAAATGGCACCTTTCACAAATTCCCACTGTTCTTGAACCCCTGTAATAAGATTTTTCCCCTTTAAATAGTTTTTTAGGTATTCTCCCATTAATGAAAAATCTGCCGTCCTAAAGTCTAAAACTTTTGTTTTAGTCTGGGTGTACAGTTCCTGAACATGAATACTAAACCAAACAGATTGATGATCACTGGATCCTAAGTTCTCACCTACAGACACATCTGAAACTGTATCACTGTTTGTAAGTATTAGATCTAATATAGCTTCCTTACGAGTTGGTTCCTTGACTAATTGTTCAAGTGATTCCCCTAGCAGAGATTCAAGAATATACCTGCTTCTAGCCGATCTAGCAGAAGGAATCTTCCAGTCTATATCTGGCAAATTAAAGTCCCCCAGTACTATAACCTTACCCTTCATGGTCATTTTGGTTATTTCATCTAATAACAGATTGTCCAGTTTTTCATCCTGCAATGGAGGCCTATATACAACCCCTATTCTAAAAACATTTTTATCTCCAATTTCCAAAGTCACCCAAATACTTTCCACCTCATCATTTGTTCCTACAATTTCAGTAACCTTTATATTTTCATTTACATACAAAGCAACTCCTCCACCTTTCTTTCCTACTCTGTTCTTTTTAAATAACCTGTATCCAGGTATGACTATGTCCCAGTCATGCAAATCATTGTACCATGTTTCTGTTATAGCTACTAAATCCAAGTTGTCCCTAGTCATTATTGAAATGAGTTCAGGTAATTTATTTCCTAAGCTGCGAGCATTTGTGCTCATGGCACGAAGAATTTTTCTACTAGAATTTCTAGAATTGTTACTTGGACTAACAGTTTTGGCATGCTGTGGGGGGCAGGTGGATATATTAATGCTACCCCCCTTTATTAGTTTAAATGATTTCTAATAAAGTATTTGAACTCCTCTCCCAGATACTCTGTTCCTTTAGCATCCAAATGCAAGCCATCTCTCCTAAATAACCTAGTATCTTTCCAAACAGAGCTATAATGGCCAATAAAACCAAATCCTCGTTCCCTGCACCACTTATCTAACCAAGAATTAAATGTTGTTATCCGCTCCATCTTTCCTGCTTCCTGGTCATACACAGGTAAAATAGCAGAAAATGATAGAGTTGATGCCACAGTCTCTAAATGATTACCTAGGTCACAAAACCTGCTCAGAAAAGAGCAGGTGGATGGTTCTATGGAGGATCAAAACCACCCCAATCTTTCAGGTTGCATCTCCATTGTGCAGAGGAAGAGAGGCAAAAAAAAGCCCTTTTCTATCACTCTCTCTTTCCATCTAAACACACCCCCAGATCACATAGCCACACCTGCAGATCACCTAGCCACACCCCCAGATCACATAGCCACACCTACAACAACCAAGTCACTCTCTACCCCCCCAACTTTACCCATGGAACACCAGTGACCTCAGCCTTACCCCCAATTGACCTCCAACCCAGCTAAACACACCACAACTCAGCATACATACTTTACTGACTGAGAATGATACAGCCAATCGCATGCTGTACTGCCTAACCCATAAAAGTTATTACAGTGTGCTTCTACAATCACTCTACGATAAGCTACATGGTACAAACGTGCAGCTATTTGCAATTCAGAACTTATTTGAGAATGACAGCAAAATGACGCTGTAATAAAGTCTATTGGGCCGGTGATATGACATAAAAACTGACTGTCAGCAAGGTAAACACCCTCATTATATTAATGCAATACTTTTAATGTGCTTCAGTTTTATTTGTGCTTTTTCCATTAAAGGGACTCTCAGGTCAAATTAAATTTTCATGATTTAGACACAGCATGTAATTTTAAACAACTTTCCAATTTACTTCCATTAAAAAAATGTGCACATTCTTTTATATTTACACTTTTTGAGTCAGCAGCAAGAATTCACAGACTATACATATATGCATTTGTGATTGGCTGATTGCTATCACATGGTACAGGGGGAGTGGAAAATATACATAACTTTGAAATTTGTTAGAAAAAAATCTACTAATTTGAAATTCAGAGTAAATGCTATTGTATTGTCTTGTTATTATGCAAATCTGCTGTGTGTACTGGTCCTTTAACTCCAGAGAGCTTGGAGGACGTACTGCAAACACAGGGGCATAAAAAGAGCTTTGTGCAATTGCAAAATAAAAAAGCCAAGTTAAAAAAAAATATAACATAATATCCAAGAATGAAAATGTGCTATGAATATGTTAAAGGAACAGTGTAGCCAAATGTTTTCTCCCTTTTATTTTTGTTCCCAATGATCCATTTACCCTGCTAGAGTGTATTCAATAGTTTACAAATAGATTCTTTACCTATATATTAACATTTGAACCGGATTTTGCCTGTGGCATCCCTACCTATACTGTAAGTTTCTATACTTAAAGGGACACTAAACCCAAATTTTTTATTTCATGATTCAGATAGAGCATGCAATTTTAAGCAACTTTCTAATTTACTCCTATTGTCATTTTTTCTTCGTTCTCTTGCTATCTTTATTTAAAAAGCAGGAATGTGATGCATAGGAGCCGGACCATTTTTGGTTAAGAACCTGGGTTATGCTTGCTTATTGGGGGGGGTGTAAATGTAAGCCTCCAATAAGCAAGCACTATCCATGGTGCTGAACCTAAAATGGGCTGGCTGCTAAGATTTACATTCCTGCTTTTAAAATAAAGATATTTTTTTTTAATAGGAGTAAATTAGAAAGTTGCTTAAAATGTCATGCTCTATCTGAATCATGAAAGAAAAAAATTGTTGTTCAGTGTCTATGCTATAGAAAAGTCAGTAAAGGGGGGGGGTTGTGAGAGATAAGTTCTAAAATGATAATTTTCAATATTTTTTTGTAAAAAGTAGATGGGTCTATACTGCTGAAAATACAAGTAAAATAAGCGTGTACATAAATATATATACATATATATATATATATATATATATATATATATATATATATATATATATATATATATATAGTGCAGCTGGGTTACACATTATTAATCATTTTATCTAACCACTTTAGGCTAACTATGCAGAGAAACAGTTAACATATTACAGTAAATTTCTCATTTTGTCAAACCCCACCGGCATAGTTTAATATGAAAAAATGACATACTAAAAATCTGGAAGAGTATTTATACTGTATTACATTTTAGTTATTTGTTTTGCTTTAAGCACAAATTTATAAAAAAGGAGTGATACTTTATTTGTGAACATGATAAACAAGCGACTCTGTCAAACACATTAAAAATAACAGGATCTCCCTCCTGGGCTACCTGGCAAAAAATATGAGTACGTCATCTCAAACATTATGAATTTAGTATTAGTATCTCAAAGATCATTCTTAACCCCTTGACTACCAGAAAGTGATGCAGAGAATTGCAATTCATAACAGCCTTCTCAAGGGGTTAAAGGAGGTGCTGTACCCACTACTAAAGGGTTAGATTACAAGTGGAGCTCTAATTTACCGCATCATTGCAAGTGGCTGGTTATTGCAGCCGAATGCTTGCGGTAGCAATTAGCGCTTATAAAATTAACCACAGATCAGATCTCTGGTTAATTTTATAAATGTCCACTAAATGCCCCCAAAATCAAGTGTAATATATTTTATTAAAACATAAAAATAGTAGCATAACATAACAGCAAAAAGCAATTATATGGGGTAAAAAGTGGCGGGTGTGAGGTGTTAGAATAAAAACGGCACTGAAAAGTGCCTGTGTGTTCCCTGTAAATATATATGTATATGCTTATATACATATATATTTATATGCTAATATGTGTATATACAGATATAAACACATAAATATATATATATATATATATAAGCTTATACATATATATACAGGTAGCCCTCAGTTTACGCCGGGGTTAGGTTCCAGGAGGAATGGTTGTAAATCAAAACCGGTGTAAATTGAAACCCAGTTTATAAAGTAGGTCAATGGGAAGTGAGGGAGTTAGGTTCCAGACCCCTCTCAAAATTGTCATAGGTAACACCTAATACATTATTTTTAAAGCTTTGAAATGAAGACTTTAAATGCTAAACAGCATTATAAACAGTATCAAATAATCACACAACACAGAATATATAATTAAACTAAGTTAAATGAACAAAAACATTTGCTAAAACAGTATTATAACCTAATAAAATAATCACACAACACAGAAAATATAATCAAACTAAGTTTAATGAACAAAAACGTTTTTTTACTTGCATTTTTCAGCAATCAGTTCTCTGCATTGTTAGCATGTTAGATAATATTGGGTCTGCACCTATTCTATTCATTTCAATTTGCAGTGATTAATAGGCATTTAGGCACCCTCACCTCAAGCAACTGGACAGAAAGATAATAGGGAAGTGGCTGCTCGATAGCTAATGTCTGTTCTTTGTACACAGATCAATTTCAGACCTGTTAAGCTTGCATAACTTTGCTGTAACACAAGCGGACAGCTCCACCTACTGGCTATTTTAATCAATGCACTGCTTTTCAATGCATTTCAATAGCAGTCACATGACTGGGAAAAAAAGATTGTTATTCTGCAACGGCGCAAATTGAACCGGCGTAAACCGAGGACTACCTGTATTTAAAAATGCAGCCCATCGCTGCTCGACTTACCCCCTTCACTGCGCTAGTTCTCATGCTGTGTTTAATGTCATGAGAACGATGCTCCCATTGGAGCCTATGGAAGCTTGCTCTTGTGAGCGCAATGCTTCCTAGCAATGCAAATTTAAGCTTGTGTTCGCATTGCGCTCAACTTGTAATACCAGCGCATATTAGCGTGCCCTGGTATTACTCAGTGGAGCACAAATATCCCTTTTGCAAAAGTGATATTTAGCTCTTCACTTGTAATCTAGTAATTAAAACAGGGCTCGACAAACCTAGGCACCAGGGAACCTTAGGCCCTGGAGCCCTGGTTCAGTGTCCCAAAAACACACATATCACCTAAAATATAGCTTTGTGCAATTAGATCCTTTCTAGGCCTCACAGCTATGAAATACAAATCCATCTTTAATTGGGTAAATTATATAATGTGTGTATGTGTGGAGTGTTTGTTTCATCTTTAATTGGGTTAATTATATAATGTGTATATGTGTGTGTATAAACATATACATACATATATACACATACACAGGCATACACACATTTATGTGTTAAACATACAGCAGTCCAGGTACAATAGTCTTTAAATGACAAGCTCGAACAAATTAGCACATGTAATCTTTTGACTATTATGTCCCTTTAAAAAAATGTAATCTGTTTCGAAATACCCTCTTAAATCAAATGCCATATATTTATTCTTTGTAATTAAAAAAGTATATGTGTACCTTTTCCGTTTTTAATTAATCTGTTAAAGGGTTAAATGAGTGCTTAGTAAAGCTTCTATAGCAATGTTATGCTGACCTACTTGGATGAGCTTTTTTTTTATGACAATTCCAGTGAACATCCAATCAACATGTGTGTCACTGGACAATCTTGAAGTCCAGCCCCTTTAAAGCCTGTAGAAAGCCTATCTAGAGAGTAGATGTTACTACTCTATACATCATAGCCCAGCCAAAAGAGGAAATAAAGGGGGGCGGCGGAACAGACAATACCCATTAGTATTATAAATCTTTTATAATAAAATATATGTACACTTTAAAAAAAAAAATTATCTTGTTTTACTTGCAAACTAATACATTTTTCATTGCTTTCTTATAGTCTGAAATTTACCATCACTTTAAGAGCAACACAGAAAATACTTTAATGCACTTGTAAATAAAAACAACAGATTTGCAGTGCAAATTAAGTAAAGCAAATTGGTTACAATCTCTTTATTATTTTACTACTTGTGGCATAGCTAGGTGTGCATCTAATACAATGCTCCCCCCTCTAAACCCCAAAGGTGACAGCTCCAAATAATTTGCAAAGTAGTGTCTTTTAGTGCTCTTGAGTTGACTCAGTTGTGTGTAGTCACCAATCATCAGCTAGCTCAAAGCAGTGCACTACTGCTCCTGAGCCTTCCTAGGCATGCTTTTCAACAAAGCATCCCAAGAGAATGAAGCACATTTGAAAATTGAAGTATCTTAAAATTGGGTGCTTTATTTGAACAATAAAAGTTTCTTTTATATATATATATATATATATATATATATATATATATATATATATATATATATATATATATATATATGTCGCTAAATGCCACTTTATGAAGGGCTGAAATGTAATTCAAAGTTATCATATCAAACCAAATATATGAAACTGGGATTTTTTTTAAAATCTTTTATCAGAGATAAAATATTCCTGCAATTTACAGCAAGACTATACATTACACTTTTCCCTATGCAGACCTCATCTCCCCACACGCCTAAGGCTTGTCATGTGTCTAACTGATAAGGAACCTGTTGGATTACATAGTTTGTTTCAAGTAAGATGTAAAATATTCCAGACAACAAACTTTCAGAAGCGCAGAACATTTATAGCATAATGATAAAAGGCTTGAAACAGTATTTTATATAGTTGCCGTAGGCTCTCGCTTTGTGGCAATATGTAGAAACACATTTTTAGACTATATCTGATCACTTTTATACTTTAAAGTGATATGAAACCCAAAAAATTTATTTTGTAATTTATACAGAACATACAGTTTTAAAAAAAAAAATTGCAATTTATTTCTGTTATCAAATTTACTTTGTTCTTCTGATATTCTTTAGTGAAGCAATATCTAGATAACTAGCGTGCACATTTCTGGATCAGGACATGACAGAAAATACTGTTACTGTACTTGCAAATGAATGACATAGTTATAAAACTTTATGCCATATATTTCTCCAGTCACGTGCATGCTCCTACACATTCCTAATTGCTTTTCAACAAAGGATACGAAACAAAATAAATTTACAAAATAAACAAAGTAAATTGAAACTTTTTTTTAGTTTTTTATTTTACACTCTATCTGAATCACAAAATTTTTTTTGTCCTTTTAAACTCAAAATTGAATTTCCCATGATATAAATATTTTTTTGTAATAAAATGTTGCCAATTTTCCTATAATTTAGCATTTAAAAAGTGTAGTCTGTCACTGCCACCAGAAAGGCTGAAGTGGATAATGCAGAATTTAGAAACCAGACCCTGCAATATTCTGCATATAAGTATAGGAGCTCATGTATATCTGTGTCTAATTGGTCACAGCAGAGGAGATAAGATTCACATCCTGGATAAGGCTTGTCAAGAGGTGAATCCATGGATTACAAACAATACAAACAGGACATAACTCATTGCTTATTTTTAAATAACTTTGCTCTGATTTTCAGACTTCTAAACAAGCCCCAAAGTTTTATGAGAATACCGTCAGCTACCTTCTCCAGCTTGCTCCTGTTTGTGTAAAGGGTCTTTTCATATGCAAAAGAAGGGGGAGGGGGAGTGTCTTATTTCCCACTTGCAATGGGCTTTCCAGCTACCTTTTCAGCAGAGCTAAACTGAGAGCTTCTAAAGTAAGTTTTTAAACAGTTTTATACTGGATTTTTATATAGAGTGTATACTGTCCCTTTAATGTGTTTGCAATTACTTTTTTTACCAGTTGAAGAGTATAAAATGTATGAGACTTTGCTTTTTATGGTTTAATTGTGTATATGAAATAGCTGGTTTTGTGTTTTGAAGCTTCAACCTAATAAATTGGGTAGAGATCGTAGGTATAATCAGATCTCATTACTTTATCACTTTGTGTACATATACATGCTTATATCTGCCCATAAACCAAAGACCAATACTTGGTGAGAACATTGGAAAATTAAAATTTTATTACCTTATCTCTTCTATACCAAACAGAGTGTAATTTCTTCTGCTGGCTGTGTTTACACGGCTTATATATAGCTTGGACCTACGTTCAGAAACTTTCAGAATAGGTGGGGATACCACAGACTAAATCAACTATTTAAAATACCAATATAAGGATAAAGGAACAACTTGTAAAAACTGAATTACACTCCAGCAGGTAAAGTGGGTCATTGGGAACAAATTAAAGGGGAAAAAGTTTTTGAGTAAACTATTCCTTTAACCGTTGCTAATATAAGCTATACCCATATAAAATAAATGAATGCTCTTTAACTTATGAAACTTTTCAACTAAAAATTAAAAAAGTATTTTATTCATGGCACATACACCAATATGTCAATATCTAATACTCTGAAAGATAGTGGAACCTACATGCTATGAAACAAAAATGTTTAGTTGTAATGCTATATAACAGGGATGGCTACATGGGATTCTCTGCACTAGTTCTTGCGGCCCCTGAGAAAACGCAAAACTAAGAATCTGTATACTCGGGGCTCGGGAGATTGCGAAGAGCTGTTGCCGTTTTGTGGGAGGTACAGAGGAGGTGGGGTCATAGGTGAATAGTGTGGGATAATGAGCATATCTGGGTGGTTGGTAGGTGTGTCTAGGTGGTTTGTGGGTGTGCCTGGGCAGTCTATGAGCAGGGCTAAGGCAAATTCTGCAACTAGAGACATATAGCTGTCTCAGAGGGACAGAAGTCAAAATTAGGGACTGTCCCTCTCCAATAAGGACAGTGGGGAGGCCTGAATGTGTGCTATAGTTTTTGTGGCCCCAATAAAAAGCAGAATTAAAATGTGTGTTATTATTAACTCAAAAGAGCAATATAGAAAGGAAAACAGTAGACAGACAATACCCTGCTGCAACCGTACCTAAATCAGGCCCTGCACCATTGGACTTTTTTTTAGAAAATATATTATCTGAGTGTAGCCATAAATCCATATGAGACCCTTAGAGCGACATTAAACACTTTGAAATGGTAATATAAAATGATAAATCGTATACATTTAAAAAAAACATCTCTGCAATATGCTTTCATTATTTATTTTGTCCCTTTTTCCTTAAATTTCATGAAATTTTCAGTTCCTGTTAGAAATGGAAGTGCAGACCACTGTTATATTCCACACAGCCATTGGCTACACACTCTAGTGACCTATTTATAACTGTCCCTAATTGGCCACAGCAGAGAAGGTAACCTAAGTTACAACATGGCAGCTCCCATCATTTTATAGACACTAAAACTTTGCACTTATTTTGTATTTGAAAAACTAATGGAACTTTAAAAAATGCATCTACATATTATTCTCAGACTAATCTTTTCTTTAAATGCATCAGTCTATCTAACATTTATTTAGTGTTAAATGTCCCTTTAAGGTTTCTAAAATATTGATCTGCAATCCTTAAAGCTTCGAAAATACTGATCTTCAGCTCCCATATGTTAGGAATTTGGCAATCACAGCTATACAACGTAAGACCATTTTATTCATTTACACTATGTCCTCACTTTTGTTGTACACAAGAATTGCAATGCACTCCACAGCAATATCCTACAACAGTTTCCAGCAGGTAAGAGGTTAAGTGTAAAAACAATATATAAAAAAAAAACAGCCAGAAATGTATTTCCCTTGCAACCAGAATTATGCATATACAATCCATGTGGAAAATAGTTGGAATGTCTGAATTGCCACCAAAGTAGCAATGCCCGGATCACACCTTTGTAGAGCCCAGATGTGAAGCAGATTTCTTCCTCTGGGAACATAAGCGCACCTGCAGATGTGTACGTATGGCATGCCGTGGCAAACGCTCTGTTTGAGTCTCGCAGGCACCTCACAAAGTTTACAATGTGCGTACAGAGGCACAGAGCAGTATGGGAGTACAGCTCTAATGAAGTGTAAAGAGATATATTTATTCTACGGCGCTCTGTGTTTTTGTACAGCATTTTTTGGCACGAGTAAGTCTGGCCAACACATAAATATTTAAGTCACATATCTAATATATTTGAGATGAGTTGTTTTCTCATCAGAGAAGCTTTAGCATACTCAGATTAGCATTCCGTTATATAACCAGTTCTGCTGTTATTGCCACTGTCTGCAGATTGTTTTAATGAGAACACGTCTGTCTGCTAAGCTACCAAATGAACCCGTAACCATTTGGCAGCCAAGCTAATATTTATAATTTTATCTCTAGGTATTTAACAGAATTTTTTTTTATTTTAACATCTTTGAGAACTTTATATGCATTTTCAAAACTATAAAGTGAGGAAATTAGTTTAAAAAAATCTCTTCTATGCTTGATATTTGTCCCAATTCATCTATATTTCATTGTCCTTTATATTTTGTGTATGTTCTTAAAGGGATATGAAACACAGATTTTTTTCTTTCATGATTCAGATAGAGCATGCACTTTTAAGCAAGTTTCTAATTTACTCCTATTATCATTTTTTTTCTTTGTTCTCTTAGTATCTTTATTTGAAAAGCAGGATTCTAAGCTTAGGAGCCGGCCAATTTTTTGGTTCAGAACCTGGGTAGCGCTTGCAGCAATGCACCTGCTGGGAACTAGATGGCGATTGGTCGCTGTACACATATGCTTCTTGTCATTGGCTCAACAAATGTGTATAGCTAGCTCTCACTAGTAAATTGCTACTTCTTCAATAAAGGATACCAAGATAATTAAGCAAATTTGATAACGGAAGCAAATTTGAAAGTGGTTTGAAAATTTAAATTGTAGGCTTTATCTGAATCCTACAAGTTTAATTATAACTTTACTTCCTTTTACAATATAAAGTATTAAAATTGAATTGTTTATGTATGCTCTGGTTAATTTTGTTCTGATGTAGGTGTAATTTGTTACTCGGAAGTACTTGAGATTTAGAGGGAATCAAAGAGAAAATGCAACAAACTAGCAATGTACAACAGTTCTGGACGCTGAACGTAGCCTATGATTGCAGGCTATGCACATATAGTGCAATGATTGGCTCACTGCACATGTTCAGTGGAGCCAATCAGTGTATGAATATGTGCATAGCTTCCAATCACCAGTTGTGTTACACTCAGGATGGACAGTTGCTTGAACTATGTGTTTAACCATTTTGTGAAGTTAAACACATACGGCTAGATTACAAGTCGCACGCTGACTGCAGCACGCGTGCGGTTTGTTTTTTATTTAGGCTTCCTCGAGGGTCTTCAGCCTCGCTAGTCTCACCAGTCCTTTTGTTATTAAATAGTATTCAGGAAGGTTGGGGGGGATACTACCCTGCAAACATATATATACACTTTTTATTTTTTTTTAAAACTTTTCTTTTTATACTGGCAGACTTTCTGTCAATACATACTTAAGATGGGGGTGACCTTTGGGGGGTGGGGGAGGGAAGAGAGCTATTTGGGAGGGATCAGGGGGCATAATACAAGTGTCGTGCACTGTGTGTAGCTGCCTTCTAATTACCAAATTGCAATTTCTGAACAAAGGGGATCCCAGAAAAGCATTTACAACCATTTGTGCCATAATTGCACAAGCTGTTTGTAAATTATTTCAGAGAGAAACCTAAAGTTTGTGAAAAGGTTAACTTTTTTTTTTATTTGATTGCATTTGGTGGTGAAACGGTGGCATGAAATATACCAATATGGACCTAGATCAATACTTTGGGTTGTCTACTAAAAAATATATATACATGTGAAGAGTTATTCAGGGATTTCTGATAGATATCAGTGTTACAATGTAACTAGCGCCAATTTTGAGAGAAAAAAATGGTTTGGAAATAGCAAAGTGCTACTTGTACTTATTGCCCTATAACTTGCAAAAAAAGCAAAGAACAAGTAAACATTGGGTATTTCTAAACTCAGGACAAAATTTAGAAACTATTTAGCATGGGAGTTTTTTGTTGGTTGTAGATGTGTAAGAGATTTTGGGGGTCAAAGTTAGAAAAAGTGTTTTTTTATTTTTTATCATGTTTTATCATTTTTTATAGTAAGTTATATATGATATGATGAAAATAATGGTATCTTTAGAAAGTCCATTTAATGGCAAGAAAAACGGTATATAATGGTGAGAAAAACTGTATATAATATGTGTGGGGACAGTAAATGAGTAAGAGGAAAATTACAACTAAACACAAACATCGCTGAAATATCAAAACAGTCCTAAGAAAATTTGTACCTGTGTGGTTATGGCCCTGACCCACTACACTTCTCATTTTGACCATCCTAGGCCAAAAACATAATCTCTATTTCTATAAGTATTGTCTTTTTTTTGTAACCACTGTAATTGCATAATTTTGATTATTTTTTTTCTTTTCTGACTCAAGTTGGATTTGTCCTTTTCTGAAAATTAATAAAAAAAATAGTCAATAATTTAAAAAAAGAGTCAAATTTGATAATAAAAGTAAATTGGAAACTTTCTCAAATTTTTTTTTTAATTGTATGCTCTGTCTGAATCACTAAATAAAATTTTTGGGTTTCATATCCCTTTAATTTTTTATGTTTTCTATCATAAATATTTTATAGTGGATTGTTTTATAGAGGATGTATTTTTCCTGTTTTAATTATTTGTTCTGTAAGGTTTTGATGACATTTTTGTGATGCTGGTCCCCTGCACAGTGGAAATCCTTCTATGCACTGAAAAGTGAATGGGTAAAATATGCAGTTTTATTGATTATAATGGAGCTTAAGGGGACATTATGCACTAGATTTTTCTTTGCATAAATGTTTTGTAGATGATCCATTTATATAACCCATACAGTTTTTTTATTATTTTTTTATTTTTTAAATGTATAGTTTTGCTTATTTTTAAAGAACATTGTTTTGATTTTTAGACTCCTAACCAAGCCCCAAAGTTTTAGGAGAATACCGATGTATACCTACTCCAGCTTGCTCCTGTTTGTGTAAAGAGTCTTTTCATATACAGAGGAAGGGGGGGGGGGTCTTCTATTTCCCACTTGCAGTGTGTGTTCCAGTAACCTTTTAAACAGAGCTAAACTGGGAGCGTCTAAGTAAGTTTTTAAACGGTTTTATACTGGATTTTTATATCAGTATCTGTGCTTATTATACTTTATAGTAGTGTCGATTACATGCAGTTATATAAAAATTGGTGTATAGTGTATACTGTCCTATTAAAGGGTCAGTGAAGTCAAAATTAAACATTCATGATTCAGATAGAGCATGCAATTTTGAACAACTTGTTTTACTTCTATTATCAAATTTGCTTTGTTCTTTTAGTATCCTTTGTTGAAAAGCATATGCAGGCAGGCTCAGAAGTAGAAATGCACTGCTGGGGGCTAGCTGGCGATTGTATGCCTTTTGTCATTGGCTAGCCAGATATGTTTAGATAGCTCCCCCTTGTACATTGCTGCTACTGAGCCTACTCTTCAACAAAACATAATTTATGCTTACCTGATAAATTCCTTTCTTCTGTAGTGTGATCAGTCCACGGGTCATCATTACTTCTGGGATATTACTCCTCCCCAACAGGAAGTGCAAGAGGATTCACCCAGCAGAGCTGCATATAGCTCCTCCCCTCTACGTCACTCCCAGTCATTCGACCAAGGACCAACGAGAAAGGAAAAGCCAAGGGTGAAGTGGTGACTGGAGTATAAATTAAAAAATATTTACCTGCCTTAAAAACAGGGCGGGCCGTGGACTGATCACACTACAGAAGAAAGGAATTTATCAGGTAAGCATAAATTATGTTTTCTTCTGTTAAGTGTGATCAGTCCACGGGTCATCATTACTTCTGGGATACCAATACCAAAGCAAAAGTACACGGATGACGGGAGGGATAGGCAGGCTCTTTATACAGAAGGAACCACTGCCTGAAGAACCTTTCTCCCAAAAATAGCCTCCGATGAAGCAAAAGTGTCAAATTTGTAAAATTTGGAAAAAGTATGAAGCGAAGACCAAGTTGCAGCCTTGCAAATCTGTTCAACAGAGGCCTCATTCTTGAAGGCCCAAGTGGAAGCCACAGCTCTAGTAGAATGAGCTGTAATTCTTTCAGGAGGCTGCTGTCCAGCAGTCTCATAAGCTAAACGAATTATGCTACGAAGCCAAAAAGAAAGAGAGGTAGCGGAAGCTTTTTGACCTCTCCTCTGCCCAGAGTAAATGACAAACAGAGAAGACGTTTGTCGAAATTCCTTAGTTGCCTGTAAGTAAAATTTTAGAGCACGGACTACATCCAGGTTGTGCAGTAGACGTTCCTTCTTTGAAGAAGGATTTGGGCATAAAGAAGGAACAACAATCTCTTGATTGATATTCCTGTTAGTAACTACCTTAGGTAAGAACCCAGGTTTAGTACGCAGGACTACCTTATCCGAATGAAAAATCAAATAAGGAGAATCACAATGTAAGGCTGATAATTCAGAGACTCTTCGAGCCGAGGAAATAGCCATTAAAAATAGAACTTTCCAAGATAACAACTTTATATCAATGGAATGAAGGGGTTCAAACGGAACGCCCTGTAAAACATTAAGAACAAGGTTTAAACTCCATGGTGGAGCAACAGTTTTAAACACAGGCTTAATTCTGGCCAAAGCCTGACAAAAAGCCTGGACGTCAGGAACTTCTGACAGACGTTTGTGTAACAGAATGGACAGAGCTGAGATCTGTCCCTTTAATGAACTAGCAGATAAACCCTTTTCTAAACCTTCTTGTAGAAAAGACAATATCCTAGGAATCCTAACCTTACTCCAAGAGTAACCTTTGGATTCACACCAATATAGGTATTTACGCCATATCTTATGGTAAATCTTTCTGGTAACAGGTTTCCTAGCCTGTATTAAGGTATCAATAACTGACTCAGAAAATCCACGTCTTGATAAAATCAAGCGTTCAATTTCCAAGCAGTCAGCTTCAGAGAAGTTAGATTTTGATGTTTGAAGGGACCCTGTATCAGAAGGTCCTGTTTCAGAGGTAGAGACCAAGGTGGACAGGATGACATGTCCACCAGGTCTGCCTACCAAGTCCTGCGTGGCCACGCAGGTGCTAATAGAATCACTGATGCTCTCTCTTGTTTGATTCTGGCAATCAATCGAGGAAGCAACGGGAAGGGTGGAAACACGTAAGCCATCCTGAAGTCCCAAGGTGCTGTCAGAGCATCTATCAGGACTGCTCCTGGATCCCTGGATCTGGACCCGTAACGAGGAAGCTTGGCGTTCTGTCGAGACGCCATGAGATCTATCTCTGGTTTGCCCCAACGTCGAAGTATTTGGGCAAAGACCTCCGGATGAAGTTCCCACTCCCCCGGATGAAAAGTCTGACGACTTAAGAAATCCGCCTCCCAGTTCTCCACTCCCGGGATGTGGATTGCTGACAGGTGGCAAGAGTGAGACTCTGCCCAGCAAATTATCTTTGATACTTCCATCATAGCTAGGGAGCTTCTTGTCCCTCCCTGATGGTTGATGTAAGCTACAGTCGTGATGTTGTCCGACTGAAACCTGATGAACCCCCGAGTTGTCAACTGGGGCCAAGCCAGGAGGGCATTGAGAACTGCTCTCAATTCCAGAATGTTTATTGGCAGGAGAC
Source organism: Bombina bombina (assembly GCF_027579735.1). NCBI lineage: Eukaryota > Metazoa > Chordata > Amphibia > Anura > Bombinatoridae > Bombina > Bombina bombina. The sequence goes on from NC_069505.1 coordinate 320,285,644, forward strand.
TCTCCTCCTGACTCCATTGTCCCTGAGCCTTCAGAGAATTCCAGACGGCACCCCAACCTAGAAGGCTGGCGTCTGTTGTTACAATTGTCCAGTCTGGTCTGCTGAATGGCATCCCCCTGGACAGATGTGGCCGAGAAAGCCACCATAGAAGAGAATTTCTGGTCTCTTGATCCAGATTCAGAGAAGGGGATAAGTCTGAGTAATCCCCATTCCACTGACTTAGCATGCACAGTTGCAGTGGTCTGAGGTGTAAGCGTGCAAAGGGTACTATGTCCATTGCCGCTACCATTAAGCCGATTACCTCCATGCATTGAGCCACTGACGGGTGTTGAATGGAATGAAGGGTGCGACAAGCACTTTGAAGTCTTGTTAGCCTGTCCTCTGTCAGGTAAATCTTCATTTCTACAGAATCTATAAGAGTCCCCAGGAAGGGAACTCTTGTGAGTGGAACGAGTGAACTTTTCTTTTCGTTCACCTTCCATCCATGTGACCTTAGAAATGCCAGCACTAACTCTGTATGAGACTTGGCAGTTTGAAAGCTTGAAGCTTGTATCAGAATGTCGTCTAGGTATGGAGCTACCGAGATTCCCCGCGGTCTTAGTACCGCCAGAAGAGCACCCAGAACCTTTGTGAAGATTCTTGGAGCTGTAGCCAATCCGAATGGAAGAGCCACAAACTGGTAATGCCTGTCTAGGAAGGCAAACCTTAGGTACCGATAATGATCTTTGTGAATCGGTATGTGAAGGTAAGCATCTTTTAAATCTACAGTGGTCATGTATTGACCCTCTTGGATCATAGGTAAAATTGTCCGAATAGTCTCCATCTTGAACGATGGAACTCTTAGGAATTTGTTTAGGATCTTTAAGTCCAGGATTGGTCTGAAAGTTCCCTCTTTTTTGGGAACCACAAACAGATTTGAGTAAAACCCCTGTCCCTGTTCCGATCGTGGAACTGGATGGATTACTCCCATTAACAAGAGCTCTTGTACGCAGCGTAGAAACGCCTCTTTCTTTGTCTGGATTGTTGACAATCTTGACAGATGAAATCTCTCTCTTGGAGGAGAGTATTTGAAGTCCAGAAGGTATCCCTGAGATATTATCTCTAGCGCCCAGGGATCCTGAACATCTCTTGCCCAAGCCTGGGCGAAGAGAGAAAGTCTGCCCCCCACTAGATCCGATCCCGGATCGGGGGCCCTCAATTCATGCTGTTTTAGGGGCAGCAGCAGGTTTCCTAGTCTGCTTGCCCTTGTTCCAGGACTGGTTAGGTTTCCAGCCTTGTCTGTAGCGAGCAACAGCTCCTTCCTGTTTTGGTGCAGAGGAAGTTGATGCTGCTCCTGCTTTGAAATTACGAAAGGAACGAAAATTAGACTGTCTAGTCTTGGCTTTGGCTTTGTCCTGAGGCAGGGCATGGCCTTTACCTCCTGTAATGTCAGCGATAATCTCTTTCAACCCGGGCCCGAATAAGGTCTGCCCTTTGAAAGGTATATTAAGCAATTTAGACTTAGAAGTAACATCAGCTGACCAGGATTTTAGCTACAGCGCCCTGCGTGCCTGAATGGCGAATCCTGAATTCTTCGCCGTAAGTTTAGTAAGATGTACTACGGCCTCCGAAATGAATGAATTAGCTAGTTTAAGGACTCTAAGCCTGTCCGTAATGTCGTCCAGAGTAGCTGAACCAATGTTCTCTTCCAGAGACTCAATCCAGAATGCCGCTGCAGCCGTGATCGGCGCAATGCATGCAAGGGGTTGCAATATAAAACCTTGTTGAACAAACATTTTCTTAAGGTAACCCTCTAACTTTTTATCCATTGGATCTGAAAAAGCACAGCTATCCTCCACCGGGATAGTGGTACGCTTAGCTAAGGTAGAAACTGCTCCCTCCACCTTAGGGACCGTTTGCCATAAGTCCCTTGTGGTGGCGTCTATTGGAAACATTTTTCTAAATATCGGAGGGGGTGAGAACGGCACACCGGGTCTATCCCACTCCTTAGTAACAATTTCAGTAAGTCTCTTAGGTATAGGAAAAACCTCAGTACTCGTCGGTACCGCAAAATATTTATCCAACCTACACATTTTCTCTGGTATTGCAACTGTGTTACAATCATTCAGAGCCGCTAACACCTCCCCTAGTAATACACGGAGGTTTTCCAGTTTAAATTTAAAATTTGAAATATCTGAATCCAGTCTGTTTGGATCAGAACCGTCACCCACAGAATGAAGTTCTCCGTCCTCATGTTCTGCCACCTGTGACGCAGTGTCTGACATGGCCCTAATATTATCAGCGCACTCTGTTCTCACCCCAGAGTGATCACGCTTACCTCTTAGTTCTGGTAATTTAGCCAAAACCTCAGTCATAACAGTAGCCATATCCTGTAATGTGATTTGTAATGGCCGCCCAGATGTACTCGGCGCTACAATATCACGCACCTCCCTCTGAGCGGGAGATGTAGGTACTGACACGTGAGGCGAGTTAGTCGGCATAACTCTCCCCTCGTTGTTTGGTGAAATTTGTTCAATTTGTACAGATTGACTTTTATTTAAAGTAGCATCAATACAGTTAGTACATAAATTTCTATTGGGCTCCACTTTGGCATTGCAACAAATGACACAGGTATCATCCTCTGAATCAGACATGTTTAACACACTAGCAAATAAACTTGCAACTTGGAAATACAATTCAATTAGAATAATATTAAAATGTACTGTGCCTTTAAGAAGCACAGAAGATCTATGACAGTTGAAAATTAATAAATTGAAACAGTTATAGCCTCAATCCTTGTAAACAACACAACTTTAGCAAAGGTTTAATCCCATTAGCAAAGATAACAAATTCTGAAAGCAGGAAACAAATTACAGAATAAACGTTTTTTATCTCAGTCAAACTATAATTCTCACAGCTCTGCTGAGAGAAATTACCTCCCTCAAAATAAGTTTTGAAGACCCCTGAGCTCTGTAGAGATGAACCGGATCATGCAGGGAATACAATGAGTTGCTGACTGAAATATTTGATGCATAGAAAAAGCGCCAAAAAACGACCCCTCCCCCTCACACACAGCAGTGAGGGAGAACAGAAACTGTCAGAAAAACAGATTAAGCAACTGCCAAGTGGAAAAATAGTGCCCAAACATTTATTCACACAGTACCTCAGCAAATGAAAACGATTTTACATTCCAGCAAAAACGTTAAACATAATCTCTAGTTATTAAACAGCTTTATGTATTTCTTACAGTGTAATTCTAGTGAAGTACCATTCCCCAGAATACTGAAGTGTAAAGTATACATACATGACATTATATCGGTATGGCAGGATTTTCTCATCAATTCCATTGTCAGAAAATAAAAACTGCTACATACCTCTATGCAGATTCATCTGCCCGCTGTCCCCTGATCTGAAGTTTACCTCACTCCTCAGATGGCCGAGAACAGCAATATGATCTTAACTACTCCGGCTAAAATCATAGCAAAACTCTGGTAGATTCTTCTTCAAACTCTGCCAGAGAGGTAATAACACACTCCGGTGCTATTTTAAAATAACAAACTTTTGATTGAAGATATAAAACTAAGTATAATCACCATAGTCCTCTCACACATCCTATCTAGTCGTTGGGTGCAAGAGAATGACTGGGAGTGACGTAGAGGGGAGGAGCTATATGCAGCTCTGCTGGGTGAATCCTCTTGCACTTCCTGTTGGGGAGGAGTAATATCCCAGAAGTAATGATGACCCGTGGACTGATCACACTTAACAGAAGAAAGGATACCAAGAGAGCATCAGTCTCTCGCTCTCTACTATATTATAACATATATTGTTGTCTGCCAGCAGATCTCTAATTTCCTTGTGTCGCTGCAGCCAGCATTGATAATAAAGCCTCAAGTTAAACAAATATAAAAATGTGTTTGCACAAGTGTATCACGCAGCTCAATCATGGCCCTTAAATAGAAAACAGATGTTTGGTTTGAGTAAGACCTGGTATGGCACAAGGACATTGTAACATTTACTGCTTAAAGGGACACTCAAGTCAAAATAAACATTTATGATTCAGAAAGAACATGCACACTTTCCAATTTACTTCAATTATCAAATTTTGCAGTCTTTTTTATATTCCTACTGAGCATGTGAGATCCTTCTGAGCATGTGCACAGCTCACAGGGTATACGTATACTAGTCTGTGATTGGCTGATGTCTGTCACATGATACAGGGGGCGGGAAAATGGGAGAGAGAAAAATAAGTCAGAAAAAAAATCTACTGCTTATTAGAAATTCAGAGCAGGTGTTGAATCATGGTATTTTTATTATGCACTTGTTAATTATGCATTTCTACTGCATTAAGTGGTAGTGTCTACACCAGTAATATGTAACCAAGGTTGTATTTTTAAAGGGACACAAAAAGTCAGAGTTAAAGGGACACTGAACCCAAATTTTGTTCTTTCGTTATTCAGATAGAGCATGCAATTTTAAGCAGCTTTCTAATTTACTCCTAGTATCAATTTTTGTTCTTTCTCTTGCTATCTTTATTTGAAAAAGAAAGTCCAGAACTCTGGACAGCACTTGTTTATTAGTGGATTCATTTATTCACCAATCAGCAAGAACGACCCAGGTTGTTCACAAAAATGGGCCGGCATCTAAACTTACATTCTTGCTTTTCAAACATATACCAAGAGAATGAAGAACATTTGATAATAGGAGTAAATTAGAAAGTTACTTAAAATTGCATGCTCTATCTGAATCACAAAAGAACTAATTTGGGTTCAGTGTCCCTTTAAGTATTCATGATTTATATAGAGGCTACTACTTCATCATTATTCATGATTTGAATAGAGTGTCCACTTTAAAAACAAAACAAAAAAAAACTATTTAATTGTATTAGTAAGCCTACTTATTTCTCTCTGTATCTTTTATTACAACATAGCTCCTTGCCATGAGAGCATACTGAGATAGGTCCCGGACTATGCATGTATTTTGTGCACTAAATGGCAGCTGTGTTGTACACATAGTAAAGTCATATGCATAGTGCTGAGCCCACCTCATAACGATCTCATGGAAAAAAAGCTTTGTTTCAACAGATGATATAAAGACAAAAGGTATGCTTAAAGGGACAGTCTACTCAAGAATTGTTATTGTTTAAAAAGATAGATAATCCCTTTATTACTCATTTCCCAGTTTTGCATAACCAATACTGTTATATTAATACACTTTTTATCTATGTGATTACCTTGTATTTAAACCTCTGCAGACTGTCTCCTTATCTCAGTTCTTTTAACAGACTTGCATGTTAGCCAATCAGTGCTGACTCATAAATAACTCCACAGAGTGAGCACGATGTTATCCATATGGGTAGAACTGTCTGGCTGTTAAAAAAAGTCAAAATGCACTAAGATAAGAGGCAGCCTTCAAGGGCTTAAAAATTAGCATTTGATCCTACCTAGGTTAAGCTTTCAACAAAGAATACCAAAAGAACAAAGCAAATTTGAGGATAAAAGTAACTTAGAAAGTTATTTAAAATTGCATGCCCTATCTGAATCATAAAGGTTTAATTTTGACTAGACTGTCCCTTTAATAATACAAGTAAGTTGTATTATTGTTGATTTCTTTTTAGTGCACATTATATTCAGATCATGAAAGCTTAATTTTGACTTCCATACCCCTTTAAGAGGACATAAAAGTGCAAAAAGAAATGTTATACCATGTAATTATTGCACTGTTGCTTGCATATAACTAGCTTGAGTCAAGTCCAGAGAAACATTACACTACTGATATCTAGCTGAACACATCTGGTGAGCCAGTGACAAGAGGCATATATGTGTAGCCATTAATCAGCAGCTGGCCCCATGTAGTGCATTGCTACCCCTGCACTTATCTAGGTATGCTTTTCAACAAAAGGATACCAACAGAACAAAGTACATTTGATAGTGGAAGTAAATTGAAAAGCTCCTTGAAATCCAAAATTAAACCTTCATGGTTCAGAGAGAGATTTCAATATTATGTCCCTTTAAGGAGTAAAAGGGGAATAATATAGAATAAATGTATAAATAAATCTATTTTGAAATAAATGAACATTTAAAAATCAGTCCTAGTAGCTTTAATTTCTCTGTTCTGTTGTATATTTATTTAAAGGGGCAATCAGCAGCTAGTTCCCAGCTCCTGAGCCTACCAAGGTAAGCTTTTGAGCAAAGGATACTAAGAGAATTATACAAATTAGATAATAGAAATAAATGGGAAAGTTGTTTAAAATTGTATGTTCTATCTGAATCATGAAATACATTTTTGGGGGTTCATGTCCCTTTAAGCTCAAGAGCATACATGTGTTTTAGTTCTCAAAAGCAGCAATGTACAACATTGTTTTTAGCAGTGTTACACATTGTTACACACACTGCTACCATAAAGAACTAAAGAATATGGCTGTAGTCTGTAGCATTTGGCTATTTTTAGCACCAGCTTTTTACTGAGGGGACGGGGAGCATGCACAGCATATGTGTATATGCTACGGAAACAGTGATAGCCTTTAATGGAAGCATTTTTGGCTAATACAACTAGTAAGGATGTGCAGAAATTCCTAATTTGTCATTCATTATTGAAACAAATGCAGAAAATTGATTATCTTCAGCACCAGGTTTATAAACACAAATATGTTTCACTTTTTTACACTAATAAATCCAATGCCAACAACAACTGAATGCTACAGCCTGGATTTCTTCACATCTCTACCAATTATATTACAAAATAATGATTTATTCCAAACAAAAAAAAGCGCATGCAGATTTCAATATTAACGATTAGGTCTCTTTAATAATATGTCCTCGCTTGTTGCTGATGAAATGACAGATTTGTAAAACCACATGCTTGCTTGTCGAACGGAGATCAGATAAACCTGCACCAAACCATTTGCTTCCTGCGCAAACCACTCAAGACGAAGCAAGAAAACACTGCAATCCACTATCTGATCTTGCAATTCCTTGCTCTAACATTCATTTGATTTCCTTAAAGGTACAGTCTTGTCAAAATTAAACTTTCCTGATTCCGATAGGGCATGCAATTTTAAGCAATTTACTTTTATCTTCACATTGGCTTTGTTCTATTTGTATACTTTGTTGACAGGACCGGCTGAAAATATTGTGCTGCCTGGGTCTGAGAATTAAATGACGCCCCACCCCAGTAGTAACATTACTGATTAGCAGATCAACCTACTAGTCTGGCCACTGACATTACTAAGCCTGCCTACCTGTATGTAACCAATTCTTTTGTACAATAAATGGGAAAGAAGTTAGGGAAGAGATGCATTTGTCCTACATTGAATGTCACCCCTGACATGTTCTGTGTCTTTGTGCATGATGAGGTTTTGCTGCTGGGAGCCTGAGCAAAAAAGAGGATAGGAGTGGTCTGGGTCTGACAGTGACTCAGTCTCTGAAGTGCTGCCCCTTGTCAAGTGCTGCCTGGGTCCGTTGGACCCACTTGGTCCCATAGTTCAGCCAGCCCTGTTTGTTGAAAGCTAAACCTAGTTAGGCTCATATGTTAATTTCTAAGCCCTTAAAGGCCACCTCTTGTCTCAGTGCATTTTTACAGTTTTTCACAGCTAGACAGCACTAGTTTATGTGTGCCATACAGATATAACATTGTGCTCACTCCAGTGGAGTTATTTAGTAGTCAGCACTGATTGGCTGAAATGCAAGTCTGTCAAAAGAACTGAAATAAGGGAGCAGTCTGCAAAGGCTTAGATACAAGGTAATCACAGAGGTAAAAAGTGTATAATCTTTTTAAACAATAACAATTCTGGAGTAGACTGTCCCTTTAACTTTATGCTACTAAATAACCTACAAACATTACAGCACTTTCTAATTTTACTTTTTAAAAATATAACAGTGGGAAACATGGAAAGGGACAAGCCTGCATTTAAAGGGGCAAAAAAGTGCAAAAATAAAATGTTACAGCATTTTATTACTGCACTGTTTGCATATAATTATGTGTTAACCCTTGCAAATGGGTTAAACACATAGTTAAATCAGCTCCAGAGAAGCAATATACTACTGGGAGACAGCAGAGCACATCTGTTGAACCAATAACAAGTGGCATATGTGTGCAGGCACCCATCACCATCTAGCTCCTATTTGTGCATTGATGTCTACCTAGGTATGCTTATCAACAAAGGATAACAGAGGAAGGAAAATGGATAGGTGCAGGGAGCAGTATTCCAGCACAGGAAGTTTATGCCAATAAAACTGCATTAATACTTTAAATAAAGATACAGGAGATTTTGAGCCAAAAAAAGGAAAACTATTTCAAAGCAAGACCATCCAATAATAAGACTGCAAACCATGTTCTTTGTTTTTAAATAATGGGGCAAACTTTGATGCATTTTTTTCATTCTAGGGCCATTTAAAACTTTTTTTATTTTCACCCACAACTTCTATTAAAGGGACATTCAAATACAAAACGACACTTTCTGTAGAATATACAATCTTTACTGATCCTAGTTAACTTTGTCTACCCCCGCACACAAAGGGGTCAAATACGTATGCAAAATGCCACTTGGGCGCCATAATCTTTTGCAGCTTACAAGCAGGGAATGGCAGATGATTGTTGGCTGCAAGCAACACTGCTCCTGATTGGCTGACCGTCCATTTCCTATACAGGAACTGCAATGCTAGACATTAGCTATGGGGTTCCCTTTTAAGGGATTAAAGGGACATGAAACGTAATTGTTTTTCCTTTCATGATTCAGATAGTGCATGTGATTTTAAGCAACTTTCCAATTTACTTCTATTATATAATTTATTTTGTTCTCTAGGTATCCTTTGTTGAGAAGGATGCCTAGGAAACCTCAGGAGCTGCTGATTGGTCACTGCACATAAATGCCTCCTGCTATTGGCTCCCAGTAGTGCACAGATGCTCCTTCAACAAAGGATACCAAGAGAATGAAGCAAATTAGCTATTTAAAATTGTATTCTCTAGCTGAATCATGAAAGAAACATTTTGGGTTTCATCTCCCATTAAACACATAACTAGCTAGCATCAGCAATCCAATCATCACATGATCTAACAATTATTTATATGCCCTATATATGGTACATGATACCTAGTTCCTACATTTGACACTTATCCTGCTATAACGATATTTTCCCTATCCTATGGTCATTAGAGCCTGCAACTGCTGCTTCATAGACTCTCTCTGCCAAAGTGGAGTTGGCAGATGAAAATCCCCCCCCCCCCCGGATTCATTCCCCTAGGGGTAATTGACAAGCTCTATTCTCACGCAATTGGCTGTGTGAGGGTAGGGGGCAGCATTACACCAGTGTTACGGGGAACATATCCTCCCCACAATTTGCGATTAAGTGCGGACTTGTAAATCCTGTCCGCTTGCAAATTGATAAATCTTGGCCACAGTGTCTCATTTCTAGGGTTGCCATATTGTTGCTTTAAAGGAGAATACTTCTAAAAAATACATGTCAGGGGCTGTTTAAAGAATAAGTTTATAATAATGTCTGTTATAAGAATCCTGACATATGTTTTTTTCATAAGTGTTCTCTTATAAAGCACCAATATGTCAACTTAACCCATGTCCCCATTTCACTGTTCTCTTGCAGGTACTTTCCTGGCTGAAAAGCAATTTTAGGGTGAAACTCTCCAACCAGCCTTAGGTCCCGGATATCCTGCGTCAACAGCAAAAAGCAGAAGTGGAACCCAGTGAAACAGGTTTAGGCTTCTGAGTTAAACAAACCAAACCCTGGGACATGGGCCCTCAACAGACTAAAGTTATATGACACACAACATTTAAAGATGTTAATCATATAGGGCCTAATGATAAAAACCTGCTTTCAATGCAAGAACTTACTTACTAAATAAATGCTAGACAGAATGATGTATTAAAAAAAAAAGATTAGTCTAAGAATAACATGTAGATGTATTTTCTAAAGTTTCATTAGCTGTTTGAATATTGACAAAATAAGTGTAAAGTTTTAGTGTCTATAAAAAAATGGGAACTGCCATGTTGTAACTTAGGTTACCTTCTCTACTATGGCCAATTAGGGACAGTTATAAATAGTTCACTAGAGTGTGCAGCCAATGGCCGGATTGGCCTACCAGGACACAAGGAGATTTCCCGGTGGGCTGCAGCAGCTGGGGCTGGAAAGCTTCAATTTAAAGGGGTGATTAATGGATGCATTTGGGTTGTAGGGTTGTTATATAACATCAATCTGAGATTTTTATTTAATACAAAGTAATATAATTTAATTCTGAAAAAAATATTGGGAAACGCGGGTCCCAGTAATCCCCTTTGAGAAAAATGGGGCATGTGGATTCTACAGTCTCAACAGAAAATAAGGCTGGTCTTCATATTTTTCCAGGGCTGCTTTTTATTCCCAGTCTGGCCCTGAGTGTTCTGCACTTCCATTTCTAACAGGAACTGTAAAGCTCACAATTTCAGAATGGAATTACAGGAAAAGGGGGCAAAATAAAAAATGAAAGTATACTGCAGACTTTTTTATATATATATATATGTATATGAGTTATCATTTTATATTATTTCAAAGTGTTTTATGTCCCTTTAAAATCTCTGGGGGTTTCTTTTGAGCATTATATTGTAATGTAGGTGTGTCTCATTTACATCTAAAACCCTGCATAATAACATAAGCAAAACGATTTGAAGGACCTCACAGTACTGACAACACAGAATAGAGAATGTCACCAGAACAGAGAGGTTTAGCTCATCAGGCCTATAGCGTAGCATCTGAGCAGAACACAGCTTGTGATTGGTGGATCGTGTGAATGCCGCCCCTGATTGGCTGACTGTCTGTGTCCTGCTTGAGAGCTACAATGCTTGTGGTGGGACTTTACTTATGCTTTTAAAACCTATGTGGGGTTTAAACACCTAATTATCTAGGATCAATAATGCTAAAGTTATACGTTCTAATAAACTAAAGTAAAAACGTTCAGAGTACAGACAGAACACACAATTTAAAGAAAATGTTCAATTTACTTCCTTTATTGAAAAGCATATCTAGAGCTGAAATACACTATTATCTAGCTGGTGATTGGTGGGTTCAAACATGTGTCTCTTGCCATTGATTTAACAGTTGTGTTTAGCTAGCTCCCAGTAGCGCTTTGCTGCTCTAGAGCTAAATTCCACTACATGTTTAACCTTTTTGCAGTTGTTAGTTATATACAGGCAATACACAACAAAAGCATTATAGTTTTGCATTTGTATGCCCCTTTAACAATATAGATCACCGCTGTTGGGTTTGACTTATTTTCCGTTTATTTTTCATTTGAGAGCAGAAAAAAAGCCACCAGCATGACAGGGATATCCCATATGTCATTACAGGCTGGGTTCGGTGATATAATAAAAATAAGCATTTTCCATGAACCAGCAACCTTCTAAATGTAAGTCAGTAAGTAACATCTCTGGAATAAACATGCAGATCGTGCACTGATGACAGGATGTTTGCCTGCCACTGTATATTGTATTCCAGCTCCAGTCTATCCACAGTAGCAGTTTTATAGACTGTAGTGACACGTTCCTATTGTACCTCCGGAAACATCAGCGCTCATCAGAGTATTCAAACTGCTGATGGAATATGGTGGCACATAGGAAACACATGGCCTCGCTCATCTAAGCTTTCCTGTCCAATTTAAACTGGGAATCCTAATGAATTGTTATGGGGGGCGGGGGGATTTCCAGCACTTCTCTAATGCTACATTGTATTCATTGTTTTATTTCCAGTAAAACAAAAGAAATCTAAGATAAGGGAATTTCAAATATATTAAAGATTTTTTTTCTTCTTTAAAGGGATACGAATCCCAAAATGTTTCTTTTGTGATTCAGATAGAGAACATGCAATTTTAAACAACTTTCCAAATTATTTCTATTACCAATTTTTCTTCATTCTCTAGGGATGTAAGCTTAGGAGTTGGCCCATTTCTGGAGCAATATATGGCAGCAGTTTTGCAGTAATGTTATCCATTTGCAACAGCAATAGATGGCAGCACTGTTTCCTGTCATGTAGTGCTCCAGATGCCTACCTAGGTATCATGAAAACAAATTTGATAATAAAAGTCACAAAAGAAAATGTTTGGGTTTCATATCCCTTTAACTATGGTCCATGTATTTAATACACCTACTTCTGATTTAAAAGTTTATAGAGGCATGTCCTCATCTACCAATAGAATTGGAGCATGGATGCCTGCAGAACATTTTCTGCTGAGGGGTTAGTTGGTTCCTTCCATGTTTCAACATCACCATCTATCTATCTATCTATCTATCTACTGTATCTATCAAGAATCTCAACATTTCTTGCCGCAGGAATAACACTATCCTGAGAATTTAATAAAATAAAATAAAAACAATAGAGGCACCGCAAACTAGTTTATCCAAAAGTATATAAAAGAATAAATTAGCTATCTTAAAAGTTAATTGGTCAGGAATTGAAACATATGGACAAACTGGACAACCATTTCTTCACATTTACATGATCCACTTAAGTCCCAGCAAGCATTAGTCTATAGATAGACAATATATTTTGATTTATTTGTTTTTAAAAGCAGAGCATACGCTCTTATCCATAGTATCTTTAAAAGAAGAACGTCCTTTTGAAGGAACCAAATAAATCTTGGGTCATCTAGAAAAATATTTGACCATACTTCAACAACTCCTCATACATCAAATCAAAAATAATATATGAAAACTGAAACACTCTTTCATTTAACCTACCATTAAAGAATGTATGCACTTCACACAGGATAGATCACCCTTAAAGGGACATGAAACCCAAACATTTTCTTTCATGATTTAGGTAGAACATACCATTTTAAATAACTTTCTAGTTTACTTCCATTATCAAATTTGATTCATTCTCTCGGTATTATTTGTTGAAGGAGCAGCAATGCACTACTGGTTTCTAACTATATATGCAGCCACCAATCAGCATCTAGAACCTAGGTTCTTTGCTGCTCCTGAACTTAGCTAGATAAACCTTTCAGCAAAGGATAACAAGAGAAGGAAGCAAATTAAGTAAATTGGAAAGTTGTTGAAAATTGTATGCTTTCTCTAAATCACGAATGTCTAATTATTACTTTACTGCCCCTTTAAAAAAAAAATGCTTAAAGGGACACGGATTCTTTTGTGATTCAGATAGAGCATGCAATTTTAAGAAACTTTCTAATTTACTCCTATTATCACATGTTCTTCATTCTCTTGGTATCTTTATTTGAAATGCAAGAATGTAAGTTTAGATGCCGGACCATTTTGGTGAATAACCTGGGTTGTTCTTGCTGATTGGTGGATAAATTCACCCTCCAATAAACATGTGCTATCCAGGTTCTGAACCAAAAAATAGCTTAGATTCCTTCCTTTTCAAATAAAGATAGCAAGAGAACAAATACAAATTGATAATAGGAGTAAATTAGAAAGTTGCTTAAAATTGCATGCTCTATCTGAATCACAAAAGAAAAAATTTGGGTTCAGTGTCCCTTTAATATATAACTTTACTTTTTTAAATTAACTTTTTCCTCTTTTGTTGAAGCAAAAATTATTTTATTGGGAGCATACGAAGGTAGCCTTACTATCTTGAATGTCCCTTGTGCACTATATGGCAGCAGAATGCAACAATGTTTTTAACAATGTTATAATTAAAGTGCTCAAAGCACACGCACATTTCTGGCTACCTCAGTATGCTCTCATTAAAAAAAAAAGTTTCAACAAAGGTTTGATAATACAAATTTTGTTTTGTTTGTTTCTTTTTCATTTTAAGCTCTGACTCATGACAGCTAAATCTGGCATCCATGTCCCTTTGATCTGTTTGACACAGACAGATTTTACACTTCTTCCTCCTACCTAAACCCAATGAGAAAAGCTGGAGGTTTTTAAAGTATAGGAAGCATAGTTTATGTTTACTCCCAGTTTTGTGGACACACACAGGAGAATTGCCATTGTCCAGTTTTTAAACACACAGTTTGGTTTATACTATAACTTCTAAAGGGTATTTATTCTGATGTTAAAATTAACAGGAAATGGTATTTGTACAATTAGTAATATGTGGTGTGTCACGGATACCAGGCTGCCAAGGCCACCCTCTCTCCTATTAGGATTATTGTGTTTCCCACCAGTTCCCCTTTTGTTTATTAAAATGATTGAACTTTGCCCTGAAAGAGCTGATCGCTACTCCGTTGGCCATTTTCTGCCTTGCCGAGTCCCAGCCGGAATCTTATGGAAATACTTGCCGGCTGGGATCGCTAGAGATCTCCGCTGAACTTTAACCTAGGTCGCTCCAGAAGCCCTTTGTCTCAGAGCTCTGCTCTTCTGGGGACTTATACTTTTGATGGGCATGGGTTGGGGTGATTACTCAGAGGGAGCCCACTCGGAAACCTGGGGTTTTTGACACCCCCCACTGCGGACTGTTCCTTAGTACCCTTTGCCAGGCTGCCACTCCAGTCTCCAACAACAGATCATGTCGCTTTTTTGGTCCCCAATCTAGCTCTCCAATGGTACCCTGGAATAGCCGCCACCATCGGATCACCCCGAAACTACAACCGAGCTGTTGTGGGGATCTCTATACTCCTATTGCCCTATGGAGGCGCCAGCCTGTCTGGAGGAGCAGTGATCTCTTGATCAGATAAGGCTCTTATCAGATGGCAATTGTGTATATAAGCTGTGTGTTTTTCCAAATAAAGTCTGTTTGTGTTTTACCTTAAAGGGACACTGAACCCAAATTTTTTCTTTCGGGATTCAGATAAGAGCATGACATTTTAAGCAACTTTCTAATTTACTCCTATTAGCAAATTTTCTTTATTCTCTTGGTATCTTTATTTGAAATGCAAGAATGCAAGTTTAGATGCCGGCCCATTTTTGGTGAACAACCTGGGTTGTCCTTGCCGATTAGTGGATAATTTCATCCACCAATAAAAAAAGTGCTGTCCAGAGTCTGAACCAAGAAAAAAGCGTAGGTGCCTTCTTTTCCAAATAAAGATAGCAAGAGAATGAAGAAAAAATGATAACAGGAGTAAATTAGAAAGTTGCTTAAAACTGCATGCTCTATCTGAATCACGAAAGAAACAAATTTGGGTTCAGTGTCCCTTTAATACTGGTCTCCTCTGGTTATTAGGGTGGGCTACTTGCTATAATCACTTTCCCGCTATACAGCTACAGGTTCCGGGGTGGAAGCAGGCCCTTTTGGCGGAGATACCCCATCGGGTATCAGGGGTCTGTCAGATGGTGGCAGAAGAGAAACTCACAGGCCGACAAGTCCCCTAGATATCTACAATACCATATAACAAGTGTTGATTAAATTAAAAGATATAAAATAATTTAATACAAATATTAAAATGAATATCTGGAAACTGCTAGATTCGTTTTCTCATTAATTAAACGTCCGGCCCCATTTTTGGTTCAGTACCTGGGTAGCACTTGCTGATTGGTGGCTACATTTAGCCACCAAATCAGCAAGTGCTATCCAGGTCTGAACCAAAAATAGGCCAGCCCCTAAGCTTACATTCCTGGTTTTCAAATAAAGATACCAAGAGAAGGAAAAAAAAAATAAGAGTTAATTAGAAAGTTGCTTAAAATAACATGCTCTAGAGAATCTGCCTCTATCCTTAGCTGGGACACTACAAACTATTTTAGTGTCGATATTTTTGGATCTATTATATAAATATTACTATCAACTACTCAATCTATTTGATGATGAAAATAGGGGGCATTATACGCTGTCCCTGCTTTGGGATGTTACAGGATGTCAAGTGTTTATAAAGAAGGATATTCTGTATAGCAACAAAGATGACAAAACTTGCTTTTGCATTCCAGACTGCAGACAAAACAAATTAATCCTCATTTTGTACACAACGGAGTAAGACAACAGCGCCTATTTATTAACCATGACAGGTTTGTAATAACAGGATATTACAGCTATATGTGTCAACATTTCTTAGGTTTTGCTGACACGGAACCAAGTGACAGTCAGTAAAATGTCACGGCAACAATTTTATAGGCCCAGTAGAGCATTTCAATCACTTTAGCAGCAACAGGTCATTAAAGGGACACTGTGCTATAAAATTTGTTTCCACGTAAAGTATTCCAAATGACTTGTTATACCTACTGCAGAGTATTAAATGTATGGTGGATTGTTCATTTTTGTGTCTGGTCTTGCTCATTAAAACAATCACCTGTTATTTAGGACAAGCCCATAACAATGGGCTGAGCCTGGAAGTAAAGCAGATATGCTAATGTTATCTATGGTGTCAATCACAATCCTTCAGAAATGTTTATCAAATTATTTATCTACAGATTGTGATCAGCCCCATGTTAAGTGTTACAATGCTAATTATGGGGTAGTTGAATGAGCACAACCAGTTATTTCAGATACAAAATCTCACTTATCCCACTGGGAGATTATTTAGTCCTATTGTCTATTGTTTACAAAGCTATTTCTGCAAAGTAAATATATGTTACTCGTATTTTCAGTATAATGTCAAAATTAAAGTTTAATGATTCAATTTAAAAGAAAACACAACTTTCCAGTATAATACCATTATACAAAACTGCACATTCTTTTTATATGCCCACTCATTCTGAGCATGTGCAAAAGAGCACAATATATTTGTATATGCATTTTGTAATTGGCTGATGGCTGTCACATGGTACAGGTGGGTGGGATTTGGATTAACTGCAATTCGGCAGCAAAGATTCTACTGCTTATTTCAAATTCAGAATAAGTGCTATTTCATTGTCTTTTTATTGTGTATTTGACAATTATTAAATTCTACAGTATCTAGGGTTCCTTTAAAATCGCACCAAAATGTACAAACTTGAAAAATATGCCTCATCCGCTGTTGAGCGGGCTGAACTTGCAGTGTTTCTGTGGTGTGACTAAAGTTGTCTCACAGGTGTCACAGTGTATCCTCTAAGCATTTTACATCTTAAAGGGACATTATGGTCAAAAAATGAAATGCACATAGATGAATTACATCTTTCACTAGAACCACATTCACAATATACATATATTGTCATAAATGCTTCTAGAAAAAGTCATCACTGTTAGCATTGTTCTCTGCAAGTGCATGTGAAGCATAGCTAGATATTCTCAATGCAAAAGAACTTTGAATACTACACCTGCACAGTGCGCCAGTAGGGCTTGTATCATGTTGGCAATTAACAAATTCAGTCATTACCAGATGATACAAGCACCTTACACTCTCTGAGCAGCTGCATAATTTAAAATGCTGGTGCACAGCACATACTTAAATACACTTTCCCCCTCCTTTTCTTGTAATTTAAGTCTGAAAATTGTTAGTTTTCCAGTTCCAAAGAACTTACAGTCTCTTTAAAAAGGTTGGGAACCACTGGTTTTATCAATAAGCGCTCAAACATACTGAGACACATGGCACATAGAGACATAAAAGTACAAATATCTCTGGGGAAGTTTTGTTGCCTACAAGCTGTATTTAGCTTGGCATCTACTACAAACCCCTGGTGCCATTATCGGCGCCTACATCAGGAGAAATAATATCCTTTATTTTATTTAAAGGGACAGTTTACTCAAAAATTTTCTCCCCTTTAATTTGTTCCCAATGATCCACTTTACCTGCTGGAGTGTATTAAATTGTTTACAAGTAGCTCCTTTACCCTTATATTGGCATTTGAAATTGTTAATTTAGCATGTGGTATCCCAACCTATTCTGAAAGTTTGTGGCCGCGCGTACCAGCTATAGATAAGCTTTGTAAACACAGCCAGCAGAAGAAATTACACTCCCAGTCGGATATAGCAGAGATAAGGTAATACAATGTTGATTTTCCATTGTTCTCTCAAAGTACTGGTGATTGTTTTAAGGACAGATATAAGATAAAGAAGCAGGTATATGTGCACAATGTGATACAGTAATGAGATCGGATTATACCTACAAGCTCAACCCATTTTATTAGGTTGTGGCTTCAAAACACAAAATCAGAGCTTTAATATACACAAATAAGCCTTAAAAAGCTAATTTTCATACATTTTTTACTCTGCAGTTGGTAAAAAAAGCAATTGTAAACACATTAAGGGAAAAACTATTTTACAGTATACTGTCCCTTTAACAAAAGCACATAAGATACGTTACCAACGTCTAATTACATTACAGGGCATCAGCCTTCTGTTCTCAATCTTTTCCCTCTTCTTATAGCCACCACTTAACTTACCTGGATTTTCGCGGGACAGTCCCGATTTTAGGGGTCTGTCCCGCTGTCCCGGGTTGCTTGCTATCTGTCCAGCTTTGCCCTGTGCATTTTTTAAAAACAATTCTATTCTACTGGGGTCATTCTCAGAAGCAGCTGGCTTTTCTCTCCCAGAGTTAGATACCTGTTGTGCATTTTTGCTGACTTTATAGGTCAGAATCTAGAATATTTATGGGGTATGCAGAGAGCAGTTTTAAGGAATATATTATTAAATGTCCAATTAAGATAAAAATATTTAGCACTGTCTCTGCAAAGGCTAATTAAATACAGATCTCACATAGCTATACCAGTAGTTTAAGCTTGTGTTTGATTTGCTGCATTAAAATATATGACTTTATTTAGAATTTTATTTATAATTACTTTGGTTTTATGATTTTCTAAGCCCCATCCCTGCTCCTTCCCACCACATATCACACTTTTTTAGCAGCCGGCATTTTTGTAGATGTTTAAAGCGCTGCGGAATCTGTTGGCGCTCTACAAATACCTGATAATAAGAATAATGATCAGTAGGAGCTGTTGACTCAAAAAGTTTTAATTTTGTTAATGGAAAAAATTTGGAAAGTTGTTTCAAATTGCTGCTCTATCTGAATCATGAAAGTTTAATTTTGACTTGAGTGTCCCTTTAAGTCAAACCAATGAGCTAAGATAAACAGAGGCCCTACAGTGTGTGCTATTAGTGGTCAGGCAGCTTGCAGGCAGGGAGTTAAAGGGCTATGCTACTGAGATTCTAAATCACTTGAAAGTGATGTAAAAAAAAATAAAAAAAATCACATGAACATCTCTATGTAAAATGGATGATATTTTACTTAAAGGGCGATAATAACCAAATGTTTAAACACTTGAAAGTGATGCAGTATAGCTGTAAAAAGCTGACTAGAAAATATCACCTGAACATCTCTATGTAAAAAAGAAAGATATTTTACCTCAAAAGTTTCTCAGTAGCCACATCCCATTGTAAAGGACTTCTAAGCAGCATATCAGTATGTCTGTCCTGGGACAGCTAAGGGGTTGAGCCTTGTGCACTCATGTTATTTCCCTATTCAGTTTAAAGGAAGTTTACAATGAAATCTCATGAGAGTTAAAGGGACACTGTAACCAAAAAATGTCTTTCGTGATTCAGATAGAGCATGAAATTTTAAGCAACTTTCTAATTTACTCCTATTATCAAATTTTCTTCATTCTCTTGGTATCTTTATTTGAAATGCAAGAATGTAAGTTTAGATGCCGGCCCATTTTTGGTGAACAACCTGGGTTGTCCTTGCTGATTGGTGGATAAATTCATCCACCAATAAAAAAGTGCTGTCCAGAGTACTGAAACCAAAAAAAAGCTTAGATGCCTTCTTTTTCAAATAATGATAGCAAGAGAACGAAGAAAAATTGAAAATAGGAGTAAATTAGAAAGTTGCTTAAAATTTCATGCTCAATCTGAATCACAAATGAAAAATTTTGGTTACAGTGTCCCTTTAAGTCAAATCTCATGAGATCACAGTAAAAGAGTTCATGACCTCAGCACTGTTGATGCTGATTGGCTGCAGTTCATTTCTTTATTTTTTTATTTTTTTTTACCTGCAGCTGGGAGCAGCTGAGTATAACTTTTACACAGAGCTTACTCTGCTGAGCAGAGGAGATTGTGAGGTAAAATATCATCCTTTTTTACATAGAGATGCTCAGGCGATATTTTCCTGTCAGCTTTTTACAGTTATACTGCATCAGTTTCAAGTGATTTAGCATACGAGTATTATGTCCCTTTAAGAATTTCCTTAGTAGCCACATCCCATTGTAGAGGAATACCTGGGACTTACCACAGAGCGTGCATCTGGCATGTGCAAGACAGTCAATTGATTTCCCTCATCAGCTTAAGGGGCTCCATTTATCATTCTGTGGCGGACAGGGGCAGACATATTTGCCAGTCTGCTCAGCTTCTCCTCTGGCGGGTAGCAATCCGCTGTCCGCATTTAACATTGCACACGAGCACTCCTGTGCATCCCCGCCCACAGCCAATCACACACGACAGGAGCTGTCAATCTTTCCATGTTCGGACAAGACCGAGGAGATTGAAATACTCCACCAAAGTCAAAAGGGGAGAGAAGGGCTTGATAAATCGAGCCCAAAGAAGTTTACTACAAACACAATATATATATATATATATATATATATATATATATATATATAGTCCTTTATTTTATATGCAGCAAAGGAAGAAAATTACTGCACAGTGGCTGAACAGTACTTTGACAGTGACATGCCTCACAATGATAAAAATAAATAAATTTAAAGGCCTGTTTTTACATTTACAACGTGTTTTGTGATGAGTTGATGTGTGTGTTTTGTATTGATGTATTGATGTGTGTGTGTGTTGTGTTGATGTGTGTGTGTGTGTTGTGTTGATGTGTATGTGTTGTGTTGATATGTGTGTGTTGTGTTGATGTGTGTGTTTTGTGTTGATGTGTGTGTTTTGTGTTGATGTGTGTGTGTTGTGTTGATGTGTGTGTGTGTGTGTTGATGTATGTGTTGTGTTGATGTGTGTGTGTGTTGTGTTGATGTGTGTTGTGTTGATGTGTGTGTTGTGTTGATGTGTGTGTTGTGTTGATGTGTGTGTTTTGTGTTGATGTGTGTGTGTGTTGATGTGTGTGTGTTGTATTGATGTGTGTGTTTTGTGTTGATGTGTGTGTGCTGTATTGATGTGTGTGTTTTGTGTTGATGTGTGTGTGTGTGTGTTGATGTGTGTGTGTGTGCTGTGTTTATGTGTGTTTTGTGTTGATGTGTGTGTGTTTTGTGTTGATATGTGTGTGTGTTGATGTGTGTGTCTTGTGTTGATGTGTGTGTGTGTTTTGTGTAGATGTGTGTGTGTGTTTTGTGTTGATGTGTGTGTGTGTTTTGTGTTGATGTGTGTGTTTTAATAAATTAATAAATAACAACTTCTTCACTATCCCTCATATTAGAGTACCCAAAACAAGCCCCAATTTGCCAGGATCTCAACAGTCAATTTTCTCCCTAACATCTTCATACAAGTTTCTGTTGGAAGACTTCAGTGAGAAACCAAAACCTGTGTGAACTCCTCAGCATGACGTTTCAGCACCTGGCAAGCGTATGAACTGAGCATACAGTAGATCAGCATGCTAGAAACTAGATAAACACATTAGCCTGCTAAGTAAATGTTTGGCGTGTGCTTACAGGCTGGTGTGCTAAAAAAACTTAGATAGAGCACTATAGACCTGAAGATCGGAAGTCACTATAAATCTGCAGGCCGGGGGTCACTATAGACCTAAAGATCAGAAGTCACTATAAATCTGCAGGCCGGGGGTCACTATAGAACTGAAGATCAGAAGTCACTATAAATCTGCAGGCCAGGGGTCACTATAGACCTGAAGATCAGAAGTCACTATAAATCTGCAGGCCGGGGGTCACTATAGACCTGCAGGCCAGGGGTGACTATTGACCTGCAGGCTGGGGGTCACTATAGACCTGCAGGCCGGGGGTCACTATAGACCTGCAGGCCGGGGGTCACTATAGACCTGCAGGCCGGGGGTCACTATAGACCTGCAGGCCGGAGGTCACTATAGACCTGCAGGCCGGGGGTCACTATAGACCTGCAGGCCAGGGGTCACTATAGACCTGAAGATCGGAAGTCAATATAAATCTGCAGGCCGGGGGTCACTATAATCCTGCAGGCCGGGGTCACTATAAACCTGCAGGCCGGGGGTCACTATAAACCGGCAGGCTGGGGGTCACTATAAACCTATAAACCTGCAGGCCGGGGGTCACTATAAACCTGCAGGCTGGGGGTCACTATAAACCTGCAGGCCGGGGGTCACTATAATCCTGCAGGCCGGGGGTCACTATAAACCTGCAGGCCGGGGGTCACTATAATCCTTTAGGTCGGGGGACACTATAGACCTGCAGGTTAGGGGTAACTATAATCCTGCAGGCCGGGGGTCACTATAGACCTGCAGACCAGATGTTATGGTCAGTCATTTCATTCTAACTGTGCCATAATCGTGATAAGTTCTCCACTGCCTGACACTGAGCTTTTTTTTTAACTTATTTTTTCAACAATTTAGTTATAAAAACGTATAAATACTGCATAAAGATCTGGTAATAAGAGGGTTAAGGGCGGTACGGTATGTTCTTCAATTACCTACCTGGCATTTGTATCTATAATGAATATCATGTGTAACATTAAATCTTGACCAAAATATTTGAAGTAATAATTGAATACTGAAGTATAATAAATAAAAAAAAAAATGTAATACTTCTTTGAATGTTAAAGGGACAGTGAAATTAAAATTAAACAAATGTATTGGACAGAGCATACACCTTTAAACATCTTTCCAACTTAATTATTTTACCAAATTTGCTTTTTTCTCTTAGCAAACAAAGGCCTAGATTACGAGTTTTGCGTTAGAGGCTATGCGGTGCTAACAAGCAGTTTTGTCTCACCGCTCACTTACCTGCATCTGATTGGAACAGCCAATAGAATGCGAGCTCAATCCTATTAGCTGATTGGATCAGCCAATAGGATTGAACTTCAATCCTATTGGCTGATTGCATCAGCTAATAGGATTTTTTCTACCTTAATTCCAATTGGCTGATAGAATTCTATTAGCCAATCGGAATCTAAGGGACACCATCTTGGATGACGTCACTTAAAGGTACCTTCATTCAGTAAGAAGACTCCGGATGAAGAGGATGCTCCGCGTCGGATGTCTTGAAGATGGACCTGCTCCGCGTCGGATGGATGAAGATAGAAGATGCCATCTGGATAAAGACTTCTGCCCGTCTGGAGGACCACTTTGCCGGCTTAATGAAAACTTCGGCCTGGCTTGGATGAAGACTTCTCCCAGTAAGTCGATCTTCAGGGGGTTAGTGTTAGGTTTTTTTAAGGGTGTATTGGGTGGGTTTTATTTTTAGGCTAGGGACTTTGGGCTGCAATAGAGCTAACTGCCCTTTTAAGGGCAATGCCCATACAAATGCCCTTTTCAGTGCAATGGGGAGCTTAGGTTTTTTTAGTTAGTATTTTATTTGGGGGGTTGGTTGTGTGGGTGGTGGGTTTTACTGTTGGGGGGTTGTTTGTATTTTTTTTTTTCAGGTAAAAGAGCTGATTACTTTGGGGCAATACCCCGCAAAAGGCCCTTTTAAGGGCTATTGGTAGGCTAGTTTTTTTTTTATTTGGGGGGGGGGGGCTTTTTTATTTTAATAGGGCTATTACATTAGGTGTTATTAGTTTAAATATTTGTAATTTGTTTATTATTTTCTTTAATTTAGTGGGGGGTTGTACTTTAGCTAATTTAATTTAATTTTGGCAATAGTATTTAATTTAGTTAATTTATTTAGTTATATTGTAACTATCTTAGGGTTTATTTTATAGGTATTTAGTTTAAAATAGGAATAATTTAGTTAATGATAGTAATTGTATTTAGATTTATTGTAATTATATTTAAGTTAGGGGGTGTTAGGGTTACACTTAAGTTTAGGGGTTAATAACTTTAATATAGTGGAGGCGACGTTGGGGGCGGCAGATTAGGGGTTAATAAATGTAGGAAGGTTGCGGCGACATTGGGGTCGGCAGATTAGGGGTTAATAAATAGTATGTAGGTGTCGGCGATGTTGGGGGCAGCAGATTAGGGGTTAATACATATAATGTAGGTGGCAGTGATGTCCGGAGCGGCAGATTAGGGGTTACAAATTTTATTTTAGTGTTTGCGATGCGGGAGGGCCTCGGTCTAGGGGTTAATAGGTAGTTTATGGGTGTTAGTGTACTTTTTAGCACTTTAGTTATGAGTTTTATGTTACGGCGTTGTACCATAAAACTCTTAACTACTGACTTTTAAATGCGTTACTACTCTTGACAGGGTAGGGTCTACCGCTAACTTTTTGGCCTCCCAGGACAGACTCGTAATACCGGCGCTATGGAAGTCCCATAGAAAAAAGACATTACGAAGTTTACGTAAGTCGTTTTGCGGTAAGGCAAAAGAAGTGTGCGGTAACCCTAAACGTTCAAGATTCGTAATACCAGCGGGCGTAAAAAAGCAGTGTTAGGACCTCTTAACGCTGCTTTTTTACCCTAACGCACAACTCGTAATCTAGGCGAAAGTATGATGATAGGCGTTTAGGAGCGTGCATGTTCCTTTAGCATTCAATGGCGGCAGTGTTTGCAGCTATGTATAAAATTGCTATAAACATTGTTGCAAACACTGCTGCCAGGTGGCTTTAGACATGTGCACGCTCCTGAGCTCACCTAGGATTACTGTTTAACAAATGATACCAAGAGAACTGAGCAAAATTAAGTAAATTAGAACATTGTTTAAAATGTCATGCTCTATGCAACCCATTTAAAGTGGTAGTAAACGTTAACTAATCAAATGCATATATGTAATGTTTGCCATAATAATTAATTTTATTAGTAATTTTTTATTATTTTTAATCCGTGCCTATAGTAATTCTTCTATTACAATGTTATGCCGGTCCACTGGAATTAACTTTTTTTTTATGACAATTCTAATGAACATCCAATAAGTGTGTTTGCCATATGACACTCTCCAGCCCAGCCCTTTGAAAGCCTTTAGGAAGCCTATGTAGAGAGTGGGTGGGACTGCTCTCTATGCCACAGCCCAGCCAAAAGAGGAAATGAAGGGGGGCCGAGGATACCAAGTAGGATTATTAATCTTTTATTATAACATAAATATATATCACATTGGCAGCACTCCCAAAGAAGTGTATATTAACGTTTTGAAAGGTGTGCTAAACCAAACTTTCGGCTAGATTACGAGTTTTTGTCGGTAAGGGGTGCGTTGCTAATGCACAGTTTTTTCCTTACCGCTCACCTACAGTAACGCTGGTATTACGGGTCTTAAGAAACCTGGCGTTAGCCGGAAAAAAGTGAGCGTAGAGCATAATTTAGCTCCACGTCTCACCTTAATACCAGCGCTGCTTACGGTAGCGGTAAACTGTAAAAATGTGCTCGTGCACGATTTCCCCATAGAAATCAATGGGGCAGAGCCGGCTGAAAAAAAACCTAACACCTGCAAAAAAGCAGCCCCATTGATTCCTATGGGGAAACCCATTTTATGTCTACACCTAACACCCTAACATTAACCACGAGTTTAAACGCCCCTAATCTTACACTTATTAACCCCTAATCTGCCGCCCCCGACATCGCTGACACCTGCATTATATTATTAACCGATAATCTGCTGCTCCGGACACCGCCACCACCTACATTATACTTATGAACCCCTAATCTGTCGCCCCCAACATCGTCGACACCTACATTATATTTATTAACCCCTATTCTGCCGCCCCCAATGTTGTTGCAACCTACCTATAATTATTAACTCCTAATCTGCCACCCCCAACATCGTCGCCACTATAATAAAGTTATCAACCCCTAAATCTAAGTCTAACCCTAACACCCCCCTAACTTAAATATAATTTAAATAAATCTAAATAAATATTCCTATAATTAAATAAATTATTCCTATTTAAAACTAAATACTTACTGATAAAATAAACCCTAAGCTAGCTACAATATAACAAATAGTTACATTGTATCTAGCTTAGGGTTTATTTTTATTTTACAGGCAACTTTGTATTTATTTTAACTAGGTACAATAGTTATTAAATAGTTGTTAACTATTTAATAACTTCCTAGTTAAAATAAAGACAAATTTACCTGTAAAATAAAACCTAACCTAAGTTACAATTACACCTAACACTACACTATCATTAAATAAATTAACTAAATTAACTACAATTAATTACAATTAAATTAAATAAACTAAAGTACGGAAAAAAACACTAAATTACAGAAAATAATAAAATAATTACAAGTTTTTTACACCTAATCTAATCCCCCTAATAAAAAAAAAAAAAAAAAAAAAAAATTAAAAAAAATCCCTACCCTATAATAAATTACAAATAGCCCTTAAAAGGGCCTTTTGCGGGGCATTGCCCCAAAGTAATCAGTTATTTTACCTGCAAAAAAAGTACAATACCCACCACCCACACACCCAAACCTACTCTAAAACCCACCCAATCCCCCTTAATAAAACCTAACACTAACCCCTTGAAGATCACCGTACCTTGAGATGTCTTCACCCAACCGGGCAGAAGTGGTCCTCCAGACGGCCAGAAGTCTTCATCCTATCCGGGAAGAAGAGGTCATCCAGGCGGCATCTTCTATCTTCATCCATCCGGAGCAGAGCGGATCCATCTTCAAGACATCCGACGCAGAGCATCCTATTTGTTCGATGGCGACTGGAACAATGACGGATCCTTTAAATGACATCATCCAAGATGGCGTCCCTTCAATTCTATCAGCCAATCGGAATTAAGGTTGAAAAAATCCTATTGGCTTATCCAATCAGTCAATAGGATTGAGCTTGCATTCTATTGGCTGTTCCAATCAGCCAATGGTATGCAAGCTCAATCCTATTGGCTGTTCTAATAAGCCAATAGGATTGAACTTCAATCCTATTGGCTGATTGGATCAGCCAATAGGATTTTTTCTACCCTAATTCCGATTGGCTGATTGAAGGGACGCCATCTTGGATGACGTCATTTAAAGGACCCGTCATTGTTCCAGTCACCGTCGAACGAAGAGGATGCTCCGCGTCGGATGTCTTGAAGATGAACCCGCTCCGCTCCAGATGGATGAAAATAGAAGATGCCATCTGGATGAAGACATCTGCCGTCTGGAGGACCTCTTCTTCCCGGATAGGATGAAGACTTCTGGCCATCTGGAGGACCACTTCTGCCCGGTTGGATGAAGACGTCTCAAGGTAGGGTGATCTTCAAGGGGTTAGTGCTAGGTTTTATTAAGGGGGGATTAGGTGGGTTTTAGAGTAGGGTTGGGTGTGTGGGTGGTGGGTTGTAATGTTGGGGGGGTATTGTCTTTTTTTATTTACAGGTAAAAGAGCTGATTACTTTGGGGCAATGCCCCACAAAAAGCCCTTTTAAGGGCTATTTGTAATTTAGTATAGGGTAGGGATTGTTATTATTTTGGGGGGCTTTTTTATTTTATTTGGGGGATTAGATTTGGTGTAATTAATTTCAAAAAATTGTAATTATTTTATTATTTTCGGTAATTTAGTGTTTGTTTTTTTCGTAATTTAGTTTATTTAATTTAATTGTATTTAATTGTAGTTAATTTAGGGAATTAATTTAATTATAATGTAGTGTTAGGTGTAATTGTAACTTAGGTTAAGTTTTATTTTACAGGTACTTTTGTATTTATAACTATTTAATAACAAATTTATAACTATTTAATAACTATTCTACATAGTTAAAATAAATACAAACTTGCCTGTAAAATAAAAATAAACCCTAAGCTAGCTACAATGTAACTATTAGTTATATTGCAGCTATTTTAGGGTTTATTTTATAGGTAAGTATTTAGTTTTAAATCGGAATAATTTATTTAATTGTAGTAATTTTATTTTGATTTATGCAAATAATATTTAAGTTAGGGGGCTGTTAGGGTTAGACTTAGATTTAGGGGTTAATACATTTACTATAGTGGCGGCGATGTTGGGGTCGGCAGATTAGGGGTTAATAAATGTAGGTAGGTGTCGGTGATATTAGGGACGGCAGATTAAAAGTTAATAATATTTAACTAATGTTTTCGAGGCGGGAGTGCGGGGGTTTAGGGGTTAATACATTTATTGAAGTGGCGGCGATGTCTGATTAGGCAGATTAGGGGTTAAAAATTTGAATATAGTGTTTGTGATATGGGGGGCCTCGGTTTAGGGGTTAATAGATAGTTTATGAGTGTTAGTGTACTTTTTAGCACTTTAGTTAAGAGTTTTATGTTACGGCATAAAACTCTTAACTACTGACTTTTAAATGCGGTAGGAGTCTTGACAGGAGAGGGTGTACCGCTCACTTTTTCCAAGACTCGTAATACCGGCGTTACGCAAGTCCCATTGAAAAGATAGGATACGCAATTGATGTAAGGGGATTTGCGGTATGCTCGAGTCGCGGAAAAAAAGTGAGCGGTACACCTTTACCTGCAAGACTCGTAATACCAGTGTTAGGAAAAAAGCAGCGTTGGGACCTCTCAACGCTGCTTTTTCACCCTAACGCAAGACTCGTAATCTATGCGTTTGTATTTGTATTTAAAAATAAAAGGGAGACTGACCATCTTCCATTGGATAAAGCACCCCACTCAAGCTCAGGTGTACTCATGACAGTGTAATGGAGTTGTGTATATAAAGCCAGGGAGTCTCATTCTATTATAAAGAGAAAAAGCAGGAATGATTCAGCCAATTAAGGCAAAGGACTGTAGTGTTAGGACCAGTCAATATTGGGACAACTTGCAAGTTGGTGACTGGCTAAGCAGAATATGGCCATATTTTGTGACTAAGATCCCAATTTTATTTAAAAGTATAGATGTTTTTGCAGGCAATTTTTTGCAGCAAAATGGATGTGCGCCAATACCCCCTATTTTGTGTAACTACTTGGTCACATTGGCAGCACTCCCAAAGATGTGTATATAAACTTTTTGTAAGGTGTGCTAAACCAAACTGTATTTTTATATATATATATATATATACACACATGTATATATACACACACACATACACTCTGTCTTAAAAATAATTATGTGGTTTTGCTTGTACACTAATATATTTTTCCTTGAAACATTCTTAAAGTCTGAAATTATCATCACTTTAAGTTTAATTTCAAATTCTAAGTGAATATAACATATATATATATATATATATATATATATATATATATATATATACACAGGTAGCCCTCAGTTTATGCCGGGGTTAGGTTCCAGAAGGAATAGTTGTAAATCGAAACCGTTGTAAATTGAAACCCAGTTTATAATGTAAGTCAATGGGAAGTGAGGGAGTTAGGTTCCATGCCCCTCTCAAAATTGGCATAAGTAACACCTAATACATTATTTTTAAAGCTTTGAAATGAAGACTTTTTAAAGCTTTGAAATGAAGACTTTAAATGCTAAACAGCATTATAAACCAATGCACTGCTTCTCAATGCTTTTCAATAGCAGTCACATGACTGAAAAAAAGGTTGTTATTCTGAAACGGTGCAAATTGAACAGTTGTAAACCGAGGGCCACCTGTATATATATATCTTTTATTTTCTTATGTGTATCATTTTAATATGAGATGTACCTCCAGTTTCCTTTAATATTACACTATGAGTTGCATATAACTATGTGTTTAATCCCCACAAAGGGGTTAAACCCATAGTTAAAAGTCAGCTTCAGGGCAGATGGCTGAATATATCAGGTGAGCCAATGAAAAGAGGCATGTGTATGGCCACCAATCACCTGCTAACTCCCAGTACTGTATTGCTGCTGATTAGCATACCTAGGTATGCTTTTAAATAAATGATACAAATAGAACAAATTAATTTGAAAATAAAAGTAAATTAAAAAGCCTCTTGAAATACGAATCTAAACTTTCATAGTTCAAACAAAGCGTTCAATTTTTGTCCCTTTAAGGTTCAGGTTAAAGGGGATAATGCAAAATAAATATATCAATAAAGGTCCTGTGATGGTGAAATTGCAGAGTGTGTGGGAATTTATCTTAAAATTAATTATCATTTAAAATCAATGCTTACAAAGCAAAAAGGTTTCCTTTTACTACAAAAAAATGTTTATTTCTGACTTTCATATCCTTTTAAAGGGACACAAAAATGCAAAATGTGTCAGAGCATTTTATTATTGCACTGTTGCATATTATCGGCTAGATTACGAGTTGTGCGTTAAGATAAAAAAGCAGCGTTAACAGGACCTAACCGCTGCTATTAAGAGTCTTGCAGGTTTAGGGGCCCAGCACTCTTTTTTGGCCTTACCGCAAACCGACTTACGTAAACTTCGTAAACCCTTTTTTCAATGGGACTTGCATAGCGCCGGTATTACGAGTCTGTCCTGGGAGGCCAAAAAGTGAGCGGTACAGCCTATACCGACAAGATCCATAACGCTTTCTAAAGTCAGTAGTTATGAGTTTTACACTACAACGCTGTAGCATAAAACTCATAACTAAAGTGCTAAAAAGTACACTAACACCCATAAACTACCTATTAACCCCTAAACCGAGGCCCTCCCGCATCGCAAACACTATAATAAAATTATTAACCCCTAATCTGCTGCTCCGGACATCGCCGCCACTATAATAAACATATTAACCCCTAAACTGACGCACTCCCGCCTCGCAAACACTAGTTAAATAATAGTAACCCCTAATCTTCCGCCCCTAACATCGCCGCCACCTACATTATATTTATTAACCCATAATCTGCCGCCCCCAAGTTCGCCGCCACTATATTAAATTTATTAACCCCTAAACCTAAGTCTAACCCTTACACCCCCTAATTGAAATAAAATTTAAATACATCTAAATAAAATTACTATCATTAACTACATTATTCCTATTTAAAACTAAATACTTACCTATAAAATAAACCCTAAGATAGCTACAATATAACTAATAGTTACATTGTATCTAGCTTAGGGTTTATTTTTATTTTACAGGCAAGTTTGTATTTATTTTAACTAGGTAGAATAGTTATTAAATAGTTATTAACTATTTAATAACTACCTAGCTAAAATAAATACAAATTTACCTGTAAAATAAAACCTAAGTTACCCTAAAACACCTAACACTACACTACAATTAAATAAATTACATAAATTAAATACATTAAATGAAATTATCTAAATCACTAAAAAAAAACCACTAAATTACAGAAAATAAAAAACAAATTACAGATCTTTAAACTAATTACACCTAATCTAAGAGCCCTATCAAAATAAAAAAGCCCCCCCCCCCCAAGCCTAAACTAAACTACCAATAGCCCTTAAAAGGTCTTTTTGTGGGGCATTGCCCCAAACAAATCAGCTCTTTTTCCTGTAAAAAAAAAATACAAACAACCCCCCCAACAGTAAAACCCACCACCCACACAACCAACCCCCCAAATAAAATACTAACTAAAAAAACCTAAGCTCCCCATTGCCCTGGAAAGGGCATTTGGATGGGCATTGCCCTTAAAAGGGCATTTAGCTCTATTGCAGGCCCGAAGCCCTAACCTAAAAAATAAACCCACCCAATACACCCTTAAAAAAATCCTAACACTAACCTCCGAAGATTCACTTACCGGGAGAAGTCTTCATCCAAGCGGCAAAATGTCCTCAACTAAGCCGGCAGAAGTGGTCCTCCAGACGGGCAGAAGTGGTCCTCCAAACGGGCAGAAGTCTTCATTCAGACGGCATCTTCTATCTTCATACATCCGGCGCGGAGCAGCTCCATCTTCAAGACATCCGACGCGGAGCATCCTCTTCAAACGACGGCTTCTTTGTAATGAATATCTCTTTAAGTGACGTCATCCAAGATGGCGTCCCTTAGATTCCAATTGGCTGATAGAATTCTATCAGCCAATCGGAATTAAGGTAGAAAAAATCAGCCAATAGGATTGAACTTCAATCCTATTGGCTGATCAAATCAGCTAATAGGATTGAGCTTGCATTCTATTGGCTGATTGGAACATAGAGGCCTTGTGTGATTGGTTAACACATGTGCATTGCTATTTCTTCAACAAAGGACATTTAAAGAATTTAGCAAATTAGATAATAGAAGTAAATTGGAAAGTTGTTTAAAACTGCATGCCCTATCTGAGTCATGAAAGTTTAATTTTGACTAGACTGTCCCTTTAAGGTTTTTTTAGTTAGTATTTTATTTGGGGGGTTGGTTGTGTGGGTGGTGGGTTTTACTGTTGGAGGGTTGTTTGTATTTTATTTTGGGGGGCTTTTTTTTATTTTGATAGGGCTCTTAGATTAGGTGTAATTAGTTTAAAGATCTGTAATTTGTTTTTATTTTCTGTAATTTAGTGTTATTTTTTGTAATTTAGATAATTTAATTTAATTTATTTAATTGTATTTAATGTATTAATGTATTAATTTATTTAATTGTAGAGTAGTGTTAGGTGTTAGTGTAACTTAGGTAAGGTTTTATTTTACAGGTAAATTTGTATTTATTTCAGCTATGTAGTTATTAAATAGTTAATAACTATTTAGTAACTATGCTACCTAGTTAAAATAAATACAAACTTGTCTGTAAAATAAAATAAAAATAAAGCCTAAGCTAGCTACAATGTAACTATTAGGTAAGTATTTAGTTTTAAATAGGAATAATGTAGTTAATGATAGTAATTTTAATTAGTTTTATTTAAATTATATTTCAATTAGGGGGTGTTAGGGTTACACTTAGGTTTAGGGGTTAATAAATTTAATATAGTGGCGGCGACATTGGGGGCGGCAGATTAGGGTTTAATAAATGTAGGTAGGTTGCGGCGACATTGGGGGAGGCAGATTAGGGGTTAATAAATATAATGTAGGTGTCGGCGATGTTGGGGCAGCAGATTAGGGGTTAATAAGTATAATGTAAGTGGTGGCGATGTCCGGAGCGGCAGATTAGGGGTTAATAAGTATACTTTAGGCGTCTGGGATGTCAGGGGCAGCAGATTAGGGGTTAATAAGTGTAAGATTAGGGGTGTTTTGACTCGGGGTTCATGTTAGGGTGTTAGGTGTAAACATAAAATGTGTTTCCCCATAGGAATCGATGGGGCTGCGTTACTGAGATTTACGCTGCTTTTTGCAGGTGTTAGACTTTTTCTCAGACGGCTCTCCACATTGATGTCTATGGGGAAATCGTGCACAAGCACGTACGACCAGCTCACCGCTGACTTAAGCAGCGCTGGTATTGGAGTGCGGTATGGAGCTCAATTTTGCTCTACGCTCACTTCTTGCCTTTTAACGCCGGGTTTGTAAAAACCCGTAATACCAGCTCTGCAGGTAAGTGAGCGGTGAGAAAAAACTACTCGTTAGCACTGCAAAGCTCCTAACGCAAAACTCGTAATCTAGCCATATGTGTTTAACCCCTGCAAATGAGTGAAACACATAGTTAAAAATCAAATCCAGAGCAGCAGTGCAATTCTGGACACCAGCTGGGGCACCAATAAAGAGGAATACTTGCATAGCTAATAATAAATATGTTTTTTTTTTTAAATTTTTATTTATTCATCACAACCTTTAGGGAATCTCACGAAGGTTTGGAGTCTACACATTTCGAGTTTTCTGGGACAGATTATAGCAGATTGAGCTGTGATTGGAGCTTTTTTACACTGTGTTTTGTTATTCACATGTGTCTAAACCAGACATAAATAAGGAATGGAATAACACAGAGACTAAATTCAGTACAATCCCAAAATGGATTATGCATAGTTTGGAATGAGAGCAATGCAGCATCTTCCCAGTTTTTATCTTATTTCAAAGCTTTTGCTAAGGCTCTTACGTTGGATTATTTTGTTAATTAAACATCAAGCATCAAACTATTAGGATTAGCAGGAACCCAAGCAAAATCGCTATAGCAAGTTGAGGTCTACTGGTGTTACATATAGACAAAGCAAGTTCTGCAGATATGATGCAGAGACAACCATCTAATGCCATAAGATCAGCTCACAAACTAGTTACTATGGAAACCATGAGAAACAATAATAATAACTCCTAAAATAAACATTCTAAGGTTTCTTTTTGATTGTGTTGCCATTGACATAACATACTGATTTGATAAGGGAACATAACACATTTAACAACTTTTAAAAATAGTTCATGATGTGCAGTAATTTGCATTTTTCATGATCATTATAGGTGTTATAGCAAAACTCTACTGTAACATAACCCTCCCCTCTATTTACATTTAAAGGAATATTCTAATGCATTAAAGTGATGGTAAATCCTAGCTTTTTGAAATGCTAGGATTTTCCATTGGAACAAATAAAGGGGACTTTCAGACATGAAGTATAAAATACTTCATGCTGAAAGTTCCTTTATTTGTTTAAAGCGTCACCTCACCTCAGGCTACCCACATCAGAACTCTATTTTGCTGAGAGGTGACATTTCCACCTATTAGCCTATAGCCGTGCGGCCCAGCTGGCGCCAAGCCGGATATCCCGCACGGCTATTGGCTAAGAGGTGGAAACATTACCTCTCAGCAAAATAGCGTTCTGCTGAGGGCTGCCTGAGCAGCTCAGTGTGGCAAACGCTTCAAACAAATAAAGAAACATAAAGCATGAAGTATTTTATACTTCATGACTGAAAGTCCCCTTTATTTGTTCCAATGGTCAATGCTAGTGTTTCACAAATGCTTAGGATTTACCATCACTTTAATGCCCTTTAACATAGTAACATAGAAGATAAGGTTGAAAAAAGACTGAAGTCCATCGAGTTTAACCTATACAAATCTAAAATACTTACAAAAAGCTCCAGTTAAATCTTAAATAACCCCACTAAAAGGTGACCCATTTAATACTAGCAATCATATCCATGAATTTTTTTTTATATGCAGAAATGTATCCAGACTATTTTTAAATGTATCTAGGGTATTGGCATTCACTACCTCCTTTGGAAATGAGTTCCACAATTTTATTGCTCTTACAGTGAAAAAACGTTTCCGTTGCAGGAGATTAAATCTCCTTTCCTCCAACCTTAAATTGTGACCTCTTGTCAGAAACAATTTTCTTGGAATAAACAGAGCTTCTGCCATCTCTGAATATGGGCCTTGAATATATTTATATAAAGTAATCATGTCACCTCTCAAGCGCCTTTTTTCTAAGGAAAACAGACCCAGTTTGGTTAGCCTCTCCTCATAGGTTAAATTCTCCAATCCCCTTATTAGCTTTGTGGCCCTTCTCTGAACTTTTTCTAGTTCTGCAATATCTTTTTTTGCGATCGGCCCCCAGAACTGCACTCCATACTCAAGGTGAGGTCTTACCAGGGCTTTATATAGTGACAGAATTATGCTTTCCTCCCTTGAATCAATGCCTCTTTTAATACATGCTAGAATCTTATTAGCCTTTGAAGCCGCTGCCCTGCATTGTGCACCCATCTTTAGCTTGTTATCTATTACTACTCCCATATCCCTTTCCTCCTCTGTTTGGCTAAGTCTTGTCCCATTTAAAAAATACGTTGCCTGCTTATTTTTACTTCCAAAATGTAGAACCTTGCATTTTAAATCTCATTTTCCATTTACTTGCCCATACTTCTAATTTTTGCAGATCCCTTTGTAACGAAAGTTCATCCTGCTCTGACCTAATGACCTTACTTAACTTAGTATAATCTGCAAAAATAGAGATGTCGCTATTTAAGCCTTGCTCCAAGTCATTTATAAAAATATTGAAAAGAACAGGGCCCAGTGCTGATCCCTGGGGGACTCCACTGATTACCTTTGTCCAATCTGAGTATGATCCATTTACTACTACTCGTTGCTCCCTATCTTTTATCCAGTTATTTATCCATGAGCTAACATGTTCAGCTATTCCCAGTCCCTTAATTTTGTGCATTAATCTCTCATGTGGCACTGTATCAAATGCCTTTGCAAAATTTAAGTATATCACATCAACTGATTCCCCTTTATCTATATTTTTACTTACTTCCTCATAGAATCTAATTAGATTAGTTTGACATGATCTATTTTCATAAAACCATGCTGATTAGAACTCATAATCTTGTTTACACGAATATGCTTGTCAATATAATCCTTTATAATCCCTTCAAATATCTTCCCCACTATTGATGTCAGACTAACTGGTCTATAGCTTCCAGGATCATCCCTGCTTCCCTTTTTGAAGAGTGGCACCACATCAGCTTTGCGCCAATCCTGGGGTACCATGCCTGAGGATAATGAGTCTTGAAAAATTAAAAGTAGTGGTTTGTCTATAACAGTGCTAAATTCCCTTAACACCCTTGGGTGTATTCCATCTGGGCCTGGAGTTTTATTTACCTTAATATTATCCAGTTTTTTCCTGATATCTTCTAAACATAACCCAGTTAATGGTATGGACTGGCATGTTCTATTTTGTTCCAAAGTACCATCCAATGGTTCCTCTCTTGTGTATACTGAAGAAAAAAACTGGTTTAGTACCTCAGCCTTCTCCCTGTCATTATTTATCATGCTATCCTCCACGCATTTTAATTTACCTATATTGTCCTTCTTAGATTTTTTGCTATTTATGTACTTAAAGAACCTTTTAGGGTTAGACTTAGAATCCTTTGCAATCAATTTTTCATTTTAAATTTTGGCTAATTTGATTGCTTTTTTGCATGCTTTGTTGCATTCCTTATAAATATGGAATGTTGAGTCTGTACTATTTTCTTTGAATAATTTAAATGCCCTACGTTTTTTCCTAATTTCTCTGAACACATTTTTATTTAGCCACATTGGCTTTGATTTTTTATTTTGATTTTTATAACCATATGGTATTTGTTGATATATATATTTATTTAACAAAGTTTTAAATATTATCCATTTATCCTCTGTATTTTTAATAGAGAATACATTGTCCCAATTTATATTATTTATGTTGAAATATTTTTTATTGGTTTATAACAAAGTAAAAACAAGACAATAAACTTCAATTCAACTCATGGGTATCAACAGTACAACTTAGTATTACATGGTACAGAGATTCTATGGCAATGTATCTACCTTCATCTAGCGACCATCATTTAAGATCTCATAGAAGCAAATCATGTTGTATCTATCTCTACCCATCCTCCCCCCCCCCCCACTAAACCCCTCCCCCCCCACCAGGAGGTGCCGTTATTAATCTAATCCAACCTAAGAGTCCTGTTAAAGGTGATCAACACTCATTATCTCTCTTTCTTCCTACAGTTCAGGTAGGCCTTTCGCCCGACTCTCTAGTATCCTCAAATAGTCCGCTACCATACGTTTTTTTCCCTATCCCACTAAGTGAACTCACCAGACCTCAGTACCCAGTAAAACCATATCTTTTGAAACTGTTCTGGGTGCCCCTGTGACCATGCAGCTAATTCTGATAGGGTATATGTTTCCTTAATTTTCCCCCACACTTCATGCCATGATGGGACTCCCACTTTCCAGTGTCTGGCTATGCAGGTTCTCAGACATGTGCATAATATTCTAATGAGTTTATTAATTGAGGCGTTAAATGGTTTCACTCTTTCATGTAATAAAGCTTGGGTCATTGTAAGATTTACTCTTTCGTCTAGCAGTTTACTTATTAATTCTGATAATTTCCTCCACAGTGGTCGCACCTCCTGACACTCCCACCACATGTGTCTATATGTACCCTTTTCATGACAGCCTCTATAGCAGCAGCCATCGAACCCTATAGAGAAATGCGCTGTCCTTTCCGGTGTCAGATACCATCTAAAGATTACTTTCATGCAATTCTCCTTCATATCTGCACTAATTAGCCCTCTGTAAGAGTTTGTTATCAGCTCAATCCATTCATCCGTCTCCCACCTCATTGTCGTGTCTCTTTCCCATTTTTCGGTCATTTTTAATTTAGAATTACATTTAGCCTTCTGAATTAGAACATAAATCTGGGAGATCAATTTTTTCCCTCTATTAGGGTTTATTATCATTCTCTCCAGCCCCGTGAGCTGGTGGTTCTGATTGCGCGACATGTACGTTGTTATCCAATTTATATTATTTAAAGGGACATTCAACACTGCACACAACATTAATCTATGTTTAAAAACTAAAAATCAAGATCAAGCTGCAACGTCCCCCCTTTCTCTTACTTCCTGCCTTCACCGTTGAATAGTCTACGATAACTTCTAAATTTGTGACCTAATATGGCTTCCTAACTCCCCCCACCGTGACGTATTGAGCTTCTTTTTCAAACCAGCAGCCAATGATATCCCATTCCTCGGACTGCAATGCAAAGCGCGTTCACGGCCCTTAGCGCGTGCGCGATAAACTAGGAACACTAAAAGCGGAACCATAATAAGCAAAGTTGTTTATGCGGTTAGGGGTATTACCTAATATAACAAAATAGAGTACTATGCGTAATATAAGCGGAACGGAAACAACTTTGCTTATTATGGTTCCGCTGTTAGTGTTCCTAGTTTATCGCGCATGCGCTAAGGGCCGTGAACGCGCTTTGCATTGAAATCCGAGAAATGGGATATCACTGGCAGCTAGTTTCAAGAAGAAGCTCTATACGTCACGGTGGGGGGAGTTAGGCAGCCATATTAGGACACAAATTTAGAAGTTATCGTAGACGATTCAACGGTGAAGGCAGGAAGTAATAGAAAGGGGGCACGTTGCAGCTTGATCTTGATTTTTAGTTTTTCAACATAGATTAATGTTGTGTGCAGTGTTGAATGTCCCTTTAATGATTTCCTTTAATCGTTGAATTTTGTTTTCTTAAAATTGAAAGTCTTAATAAACCATTAAGACACTGCATATGAAAAGAGATTAGTGGATTTGGATTAGTAGTTGAGTTTCCTCCGGGTCACTAATGTTGGGGGGCTTGTAGCATGTTCCTAGTAATATTTTTTTAGGATTTTTCCCCCCACTCTTTATTTCAACCCACAGGGTCTCTACATTGTCACTTGTATCATAAATATCT
The DNA here is from genome assembly GCF_027579735.1 of Bombina bombina. Taxonomy (NCBI): domain Eukaryota; kingdom Metazoa; phylum Chordata; class Amphibia; order Anura; family Bombinatoridae; genus Bombina; species Bombina bombina. The sequence continues at coordinate 320,324,261 of NC_069505.1, forward strand.
TCCATTATTGTAGGTTTAAAGTTAGGTTTAATATACATGCAGATTCCTCTATCCCTTTTATTATTCCTGTCCCTCCTAAATAAAGTATAACCCCTCTAAGTTAACTGCCCAGTCATGTGAATCATCCCACCAAGTTTCAGTTATACTGATAACATCATAGTCCTCTTCTGCAACTAAGAGCTCCAGCACCCCCATTTTACCCGTCATGCTTCTTGCATTTGTTGTCATACATTTAATTTTCATGTGCTTTCTGCTGCTACTTGGTGAACTTTCCTCCATACTTTCTAATGTGACGAGATATTAAAGGAGTGACATATTCACAGACTGATCTCTCTGTTCTATTGTGTTCTAACTGCCCCTCCCCCCTTTGCTTACCATGTTTAACTCCTGCAAGTAAGTTAAAAGCCTGGTTAATGTCTTGCTCCACAACAGCTCCCAAAAGTTACACAAATGAAAGACTTTGCACTCCGGGGTATGGTATAATTTTAAAATGTCACATTTTATATCCACATCTAGTTTAAAACATAGGATGGCATGCAAGCCACACATGAGTGTATAACTTTAACGCGTTTCGCATTGCTACCAAAAGTTAGCCTATTAGAAGAGGGAAAGACATGTTGCCACCAATTAGATGGTGTTTCCTGCTTATGAGCTGCATATGTGGTGCAGCTCCTGGGTTGGACTTTAACTATGTGTTTATTTTCAGGGGTAAAACACATAGTTAACAAGGTACAAAAAAAAACTATGCTTTTCATATGTATGGTAGATTGTTGTATTATATTATGTCCCTTTAATAAAAATAAACAGATACAACAGATAGTATTCTCCACAGAAAATGTTGCCAGCCAGGTGGCATTTTATGAAGTAGCCGGGTGGGGAAAGTGTAGTACTTTGTAATATCATAACATTTTCTGCTATCCAAAGCACAAATTAATTGCATAATTTGACATAAATGTATTTAAAGGGCCAGTAAACCTAGCAAATAATGTTATATAATTCTGCACATAGTGCAGAGTTATATAACATTAGCTTAGCACCAGATTTCTAACGTGAAGGGTTAAATAGATATCTCGCAAAGAAAACAGAACGCCGCTCCTGGCTCTACTGAGTGGGTCTGCTTTCTTCTCCAGAGCGCATCGCGGGCACGTTGTCTAGTCACAGAGCGCCCGATCGCGCTATTAAACTCAATGTAGCTCGCTCCCGCTCTTGTCTGGTAGCGGGAGGGTCAGTAAAATTAGCCAGATGGTGCACCCATAAAAAAGGTCCTGGAGAGAACACTGGATATATAAATTTATAATTTATTATTATTTAATTTGAAATAACAATATATTTTGTTTTATAACACTTTTGTTTTTTTCTTTTACAGAGACATGTAACAATTAGACACGCTATATTTTTGTTACTTAAAGGGACATGAAACCCAATTTTTTTTCTTTCATGATTTTGAAAGAGCATGTCATTTTAAACAACTTTCTAATTTACTTCTATTATCTAATTTGCTTTATTTTCTTGATATCCTTTGCTAAAAAGCATATCTAGATAGGCTCAGTAGCTGCTGATTGGTGGCTGGACATAGATGCCTTGTGTGATTGGCTCACCCATGTGTATTGCTATTTCTTCAACAAATGATATCTAAAGAATGAAGCAAATTACATAATAGAAGTAAATTGGAATGTTGTTTAAAATTGTATTCTCTACCTGAATCATGAAATAAATATTTTGGGTTTAGTGTCCCTTTAAGGCTATTTGATCCAATTTTGTTTTTCCATTTGCTAAAAGGTGCACCTCTGCAATTCTGTTAGTGGAGAAAGATAAACTTCGACAAATTTGACAAGACATGGTTTATCAAAAAGGAGCATTTATTTAAGACTTTAATGCATTTTAAAATATATTTTTTTTAAATTAAAGTAAACAAATTGAGTACAATGTCCAATTTAAATAATTAAAAAAACAACAACTTACATTTGATTAGTTTTTTTAAAAGGGACGTGAAACACAAATGTTTCTTTAAAAAAAACTATATAATTTACTTTTATTATTAAATGTATTTCATTTTCATGGTATCCTTTGTTGAAGACAATACCTAGGTAGATAACATGCATGTGTTTAAAGCCCTATATGGCCGTAGTTTTACATTATATAACATTACTAATAGAATTCTTGCAAAACAGCTGCCATATAGTGCTCCAGACATGTGACAACCTACCTGCTTATCAACAAAACATACCAAAAGAATGAAGTGAATTTGATAATAGAAGTAAATTGGAACTATTATTTTAAAAATTGTTCATCTTAATGAGCTGGCTGGTACAGTATGGTTTATAGACTCCATGTAAGCAAGGAAGGAAATGGTTGTCACTAAAGTCCGTGTGTAGTATAGTGAGCCAAGCCTGGCACCGGGACTTAATATAACACAAACACCCCCAAACAATTGTATAGTGAGCCAAAATAGAGAGGTGTACCTGTAGCACCGAAGTGAGAAAGTCCTTGTAACAACGGAACAACATCCGATGGCAGCGTGTCTGCCGACTTCTCTTCCTTCCGCCTCTCGCAAAACCCGGTCTGCAGCTCGATACGCGTCACCGCGTGACGTAGGAGAAAGGGGGTGTGTGCGAAAGTCAGAGTATTCACCCGGTCCGGCAGCAGAAGAGGAGTTAGAGACCTGGGCTCAAATGCTGGTAAAAGACATCACAAATGAAGAAGTGGAGTCCCAGGTGAATATAGTAAAAACAGTCCTTTATTATAAACGTTTAAAACGGAAATTCTTGTGAGACGCAGCTCACTCGGTCCCAACAACAGCCTTGGAGAGGAGTAGAAAGAGCGTAGCACCAGTGGCTTACATGTTTCGGCTAAATGCCGTAATCATAGCCTAAGGTGCTATGTCTCTAAGGTAGTTAAGACAGGTAGAAAACAATCTGATTGGCTAAAACACTGAAAGTGTAATTAAAAGAAAGAAACGCCCAATCTAGCACATCCTGATTATACAATTAAATTAACCCTATGTATGTCTTACCTATATGTTTTACAAAATACAAAGTATATGACAGCAAGTATATATTTAGGAATATAATCGTGATGGAGAGTGACACAATAGCAACTAGGAGAATGGCACATTGATGAAATATGACTGAAAAGAAAGAACCTATATTACAGTTAATGGCAAGCTGGAAAATACAGCTTACAATAGCTTCGATAAATATATTAACTGAATAGGTATAGTGAGTTGGTATAGATACCAACTCACTAGAAATACAAAAAATACAAAAAATACAAAAGATGGTCCATGTCACAGACATAGTACCCATAGTTAGTATATCAGTAATCTGTTGCATGTGATGTTCAGAAAAGTCAAAGCAAAAATACACATGGATGTATGTGAATATATGAATATAGAATATGGACAAAAGGGGGTAAAAGGGAGCAAGTTACAGGTCACTAACACTATATAAAAGTATGTGTGATATAAACAGCAGGAATATGTCAATATCATGCAAGGACCACTCATAAATACCCCCTCTGTCTATAGCTATGTTAACGATGTGTAGTATGTAAATATGTAGATTTGTAGACTCCATGTCATAGAATGAGAATACTTATCCATTGTGTGACCTGGAGAAAAGGAACCAAAGGTGTGACAATACAAAGTTGTGACTTGCCAGCTCTACTGTGTTTTTCTTCATCGCTTTTGTTGGAGCTCTGCATAGACAAGACCTAGAAAGCACTGGTACAATTGTACAGTAATATAGACTCACAACCGTACAGTGGTACAGGCACACAACCATACAGTGGTACAGGCACACAACCGTACAGTGGTACAGGCACACAACCGTACAGTGGTACAGACACACAACCATACAGTGGTACAGACACACAACCATACAGTGGTACAGGCACACAACCATACAGTGGTACAGGCACACAACCATACAGTGGTACAGACACACAACCATACAGTGGTACAGGCACACAACCATACAGTGGTACAGACACACAACCATACAGTGGTACAGGCACACAACCATACAGTGGTACAGACACACAACCATACAGTGGTACAGGCACACAACCATACAGTGGTACAGGCACACAACCATACAGTGGTACAGGCACACAACCATACAGTGGTACAGACACACAACCATACAGTGGTACAGGCACACAACCATACAGTGGTACAGACACACAATCATACAGTAATACAGACACACAACTGTACAGTGGTACAGGCACACAACCATACAGTGGTACAGGCACACAACCATACAGTGGTACAGGCACACAACCATACAGTGGTACAGGCACACAACCGTACAGTGGTACAGGCATACAACCGTACAGTGGTACAGACACACAACCATACAGTAATACAGACAAACAACTGTACAGTGGTACAGGCACACAACCATACAGTGGTACAGGCACACAACCATACAGTGGTACAGACACACAACCATACAGTGGTACAGACACACAACCGTACAGTGGTACAGACACACAACCATACAGTAATACAGACAAACAACTGTACAGTGGTACAGGCACACAACCATACAGTGGTACAGACACACAACTGTACAGTGGTACAGGCACACAACCATACAGTGGTACAGACACACAACCATACAGTGGTACAGACACACAACCGTACAGTAATACAGACAAACAACTGTACAGTGGTACAGGCACACAACCATACAGTGGTACAGACACACAACTGTACAGTGGTACAGGCACACAACCATACAGTGGTACAGACACACAACTGTACAGTGGTACAGGCACACAACCATACAGTGGTACAGGCACACAACCGTACAGTGGTACAGACACACAACCGTACAGTGGTACAGACACACAACCATACAGTAATACAGACACACAACCATACAGTAATACAGACACACAACCATACAGTAATACAGACATACAACCGTACAGTGGTACAGACACACAACCGTACAATGGTACAGACACACAACCATGCAGTGGTACAGACACACAACCATACAGTGGTACAGGCACACAACCGTACAGTGGTACAGACACACAACCATACAGTGGTACAGGCACACAACCGTACAGTGATACAGGCACACAACCGTACAGTGGTACAGACACACAATTGTACAGTGGTTCAGACTCACAACCGTACAGTGGTACAGACACACAACCGTACAGTGGTACAGACACACAACCGTACTGAGGTACAGAAACACAAACGTACAGTGGTACAGACACACAACAGTACAGTAATACAGACACACAACCGTACAGTGGTACAGACACACAATCGTACAGTGGTACAGACACACAACCGTACAGTAATACAGACACACAACAGTACAGTGGTACAGACACACAACCGTACAGTGGTACAGGCACACAACTGTACAGTGGTACAGACATACAACCGTACAGTGTTACAGACACACAACCGTACAGACACACAACCGTACAGTGGTACAGACACATGTGTTATACAGCTTACACTGTCACTTGTGCAGTTTGTGGGAGATTCTGATTTTGGACCTGTGTCCTACTCCCCTGTATTTGTGTTCTGGTTTATTTCACTGACTTGGTACTGCCCAAACACCACCCCCTAGATCAATCAGGTTATGTGCCAGGCCAATAACCCCTCCCCTTTCCATAAAGACACCT